>NC_143561.1:89088166-89395000 GCF_054136105.1 Typopeltis vanoorti | reverse complement strand
ATCTTAGTGATGATTAATTAACTGATGGGTGGCCACACCTTTTTCGTTACTTTCGAGAGTTCTGATGTGGGAGCAATAGGAGGATAGTTTGATGACTAACTTTTATCTCTCTTTTGACTGGCAGACTGGCTCCGCTTTCATTCCATCTTCTTCTTCTGTCTTTTGGAACAGTCTTCTCCACTCTACCTTCCCAGAAGATTACTACTCTCAGCTGGTCAAGCAAAATGTGAACAGACTGCTTTCTTTTATTCTTCTTGCCAACACACGCCACCAATGTGCTATAGGTCTTGTGGCCTTTCGTGTGTGGATCGGATGTAAATTTATATATATAAAAGACGCAGATGAATTTCAGCTTATATCGATCATATAGGACGGGTTAACAAGATTAATTGTTATTATTATTATGTAAATATTTGTGCTATAAATATTATTTTTAAAAAATTATTATTACTGCGTCACGCCTCCATTATGCTGCTACAAAAATAATATTTTTCCATCCTTTTCTTCTTAATGCTAAAAACCTATTCACTGATATCACACACATAGAACGAGAACATAAAAGTTTTTTCATATATCGTTCTGCTTATCTTAGTTGTCCAGTACCAGTAGCACAATATGTAGCAGATGACATTTTCTGAGTTGTACAGTAGAATTACCTTTCCCCGCGTTTTTTTTTTTTTTTTTAATAGGCAGTGACCAGTATTTTCCCCAATTTGTTTCACTCTTTTTTTTGTAGAACAGCTTTTAACAACAGGGACTTCATGTAGTTAATAACTGCATCTTTATAATGCTATAAAGTATAACATTATTAAAAAAAAACTATAAAAAGAAATAGCAAGTGGATTACATCGGTAAAAACATATCAAAGAGATTTATTTTCCTTTGAATAATAATAATAATAGGCATGATAATACATTTTACTTCGCAAATTAAGCAATCGTGATGTTCATATTATGTTCAGTTTTGTTGTTGTCAATATGTATTAACTATTATAATTCACGCACTGACTAAATGTTCACGTATGCAAAATGCAACTTGCATAACTATGTCATGGCAAAAGGGTTATTGTCCTCTTAAAGTTTCCTCCTGGTTTCTGATGAGCACCAAACTGTCCAGCTCTCAGCCGAGTGCAACCTTATTCAAAAGCACTTGTAAACGGCGAACCCATGCGGATTCCTTGACAGAATGGTGCTTTTTTGAGTAGTACAATACCAAGGCAGTTCTAATGTGAAAGGTTGTAAATGCTCATAATCTCTGGTCGTTTCGAAATGACCAGAGATTATGAGCCTTTGCAAACTAACTTAACCTAATATTGACTTGACCTAACCTAATATCTATGAATGAAAATCTGTTTTAAATATCCTTTCAGATATCCTAATTTCAAATATCCTAAGCTTTATCATAAATACCATATTCCGTGGAATATTTTCAAATATATAAAACACCTCTGTGTGAATTATTTTACAGATGCATTTCATATTGTAATTAAATAGTATGGTTAGTTTTCATACCAGATGATGAATGACCCTTAACCTGCTATTTAAAAGTCATTCATAATTAAATGACGTCATGATTATAATATGGGGAGTAGTTCAAAAACGTTTGATATGGGAAAAGTAGGGACAGTCTTTCTAGAAACATATACCATCGAAAGAAATGCAATCATTTTCTTTCTTTCTTTTCTTTTTTTTTTTTTTTTCAAATTAGAACCAGAGTACCTTATTTTAAAAATCTTGCAAGTAATATAAAATATTCACAAAGAAATATGAATTCTGTCGCACTAAACTTCTGAATACGAACGCATTACAGTTATTGATTTATTTTATCTATTTCAAAATAGGTAGTGGGAATATTATATGTAACCGTTGATATTACAGAAATAGAGATTCATTTATTTGGAAATTTTAAAGGCCTTTTTTCTTGCCGTTTGATTGACTCAGATGAGTGGAGAGGAAAAAACAGCTCGTGACAGTTGTAGAGGGGTGGAATACTGAAAGCCTCCCGTTCGCAAAAAAAAAAAAAAAAGAAAGAAAAAAGAATGGCCATGTAACGATGACCACGAAAGGAAAATAGTATTAGTTGTTTAAAGGCAGGTTACGTTAGATTAGAGGAATTTTTGATCTTACAACAGATTATTTAGTTATAATTGTATAAACATCTCAGCCCTCCACTCTGTCAATGAATACAAAGAATTCCTTAAAGTATAAATTAATAATCACGGCATCAATAAAGCATGCCATAGGTATGTAAACATAAGAATACAATTCGTCGAATAATACCACAGAGTATTATTCATCCATAATACCTCTACGGACAGTCTACTTTTCATATTTCATATTTCTGTGATATAGAGAAACACTTCTCATTATTTAAGAGTGTAATTTAAGTGTCGTCATTCTCCAACTTATGTACACTTCGGAGCCTTTCAAATAGTCAGCAGTTGGACATAGGATAGTAAAATAATTTCAAAATAGAAAAACAAGATATTACGATTTGGAGATATTTTAAAAGTCTTCTAAAGTGTTTAAATGTAACACCCACTTTGTTTCATAAGGAAACCTATTTATTGTACAGATTTTCTTCCTATAATATATCAATCAAATCACTAACAGCAATTTTCTAATAGAATAAAGAAAAATAATGTATAGAAACAAGAAACGTTTTTTCTCATTCTGCATATTTCTGCAAAATCTAACGATAATCTTTTACATAAATAATTATAATCGTACGAAGCGTGATTTCCATAGAAGATAATTGTATTTGCATACCGAAAAGTTAACTATTTAACAAATAATGATGAAACTTATTTAGTTCTAGTGAATTCAGTTCTTTTTATTTGATTCAGAGCAGCAGCTACGATTGCAACCTATAGCACATTTTAAGGATTTTTTCTATTTTTTATCAATTATATTATATTAAATAACCTAATATAATATTAAATATATAATACATAATCTTCAAATTTGTTGTCATATTAGAGGAAGTTTATATATACACACACACACGCACACACATACACACACACGCACACACATACACACACACGCACACACATACACACACACACACACACACACACACACACACACACACACACACACACACACACACACACACACACACACACACACACACACACACACACATGCATACACGTACACATACATAAATATGCAGTATTATGTTTTTAAAGAATAAATCATGGCATTGACAGACCTCTAATAACAGAAAGGTCAGGTCAGGTATGCACCGATAATGGCTAAACAAGCACGTGTGAAAGTTATTTTTCGTTCATTATGTTCAGCGCGAACAGTAAACTTTCATTAAAGTGGCTTCGTCGCAGTGAAGTGGAGCGGCATTGAAACGCCATAATATTAGAGTCCACCCTCGGACTGTCACTTTTAACTCTTGTCACGTGGACTTCGAAACAAAGCTGAAAGGATGGGTTGCCATTAAGATGTGCTCTCCCCTTTACCTTTCCTCCCACTACCTTAAGGTCATTGCCTACAGTCAGGACTGGAAATTCCAGGTACAAGGAAAAAACATATTCCGATACGCATTTAACTGAGCATCGCGTGCACGCCACCATTTCTCCACATGATTTATACGTTGCAAATGCCTCAAGGGACGGCATAAAGGTCATTTCGGGAACTGGTGTACACGTTACCCTGTCGTTACACCCACAGTTCTGGGTAATTTGATAGTAGTATTCCGTTTGAAAGATGTTCTGAAATATGAAACAAAACAGTACACGAACATGTTTCTATGTTAAAGTTGTTTAATTTGCGGATCAACAAGTCAGTGGGAGACCACACGGTAGTAATTAGTCACGAAAGTTGTTTCACAAGGTAACTCTAATATAGCGCGTAGATTCTGATGTGGTTCCAAACATTTGGTTTCGTTTTACAATAAAAACTATCGTACTAAATTTTATCCCTTACCATTCAGAATCTTCTATTCCCCTCTGTGTTTCTTTTGGATAATTTTTTTCTTAATTAAATCGATCAACTTATCACTTTTATTCTTTATTTTTTGTCGCTCTCTGAAACTTGGAAATTTTGATTACTTTCTTCAACTTTTGGATCTCATCTGCATTTTCTCTGTGAGATAACATCGCTCTTTCCTAAAATAATACGATAATGATAATTATTATTTAATTGCATACAATATAGCTTCCCAGATAGTTCATTTCTTGTTTGATAATTTTTAGGAGAGTAGCGTATATCCTTTCGCTAGACCCTTTTGCAGTTTCTCACTTCCACAAAGTAAAAACTTATGTTACGTAGATCATAATAAAGCTGAAGTTCGCCAGACTTTCGTATTGTATATTTAAATATGTCCTCATGCGTCATATGTGTCAATTGAATGGAATTACGGCAGGACAACTTAATATATGAGGCTAGGGTAATCATGTCTGTATATTGCATGAACTTGATCTATTTGATAATTTAACTCTCTGACTTGATTTCGTGTAGTCTAAAAAGTGAGGTCATCTCTGTTGAAAGTCAGTGTTTACTTTTCCTTCTTCATATCCTCTAGTTAAGCTGGAAAAATATTATCCAGGCATTTGCTGTTAGTAGTGAAAACATAACGTTTTCATTTATCCATCAGAATATTAGATAGTCCTCAACTATTCTAAAGAAAGAAGAGAGAGAGAGAGAGAGAGAGAGAGAGAGAGATTTTTTCTATTCTGTACTTACGTCTTGACTCCGCATACTTCTCTATGCATCCAATATTTGCATCCTGTCCACAATTTACGAGAAGTCCCAGGTACTTCTTCCACAGCACATGTGTTTGGCCTATATATATATATATATATTAAAAAACGTAGTGTTAAGTATGGAATTCTTGTTAGTAATAACTGCATACATAAATAAATGTTTAAATTGCCTCTGTTGGTTACTCATTGCCAAATCCCACTAAATTATAAAGATAAACGTACGCGTTCTAACAAAGCAAAGCCAACTCCATTTTCTTGTTTTGTGTGTGTGTGTGTGTGTGTGTGTGTGTGTGTGTGTGTGTGTGTGTGTGTGTGTGTGTGTGTGTGTGTGTGTGTGTGTGTGTGTGTGTGTGTGCGTGTGTGTGTGTGCGTGTGTGTGTGTGTGTGTGTGTGTGTGAGAGAGTGAGTGAGTGAGTGAGTGGCCCGTTTCCACAATCTTCACCTCAGTGATACCACATCCATGGTAATCTTCTCTACTTGGAGGTAATGTGCCACCTAGGCTTAGAGGTGGTACACCTAGCTTAGTTGTCGATAACGTTCATCAACCAGTGAAACATTGTTTACTTGCTTAGTGGACGCTCGAAGTGGTTGTTATATGTGTGGTCTACAGAGCATGGTCTCTGGTTTCTGTCCCCTCATAATTTTCAAGTGATATCTTTATGCCTGGCGTGCCGTAGAGGAAGATATCACTTGGAAATTATGAGGAGACAGAAACCAGAGACTGTGCTCTGTAGACCACACATATAACAACCACTTTCTCTAGCTGGTCGTCAAGGAAACTCAATGCGTTACCATCAAGCTCGGTCCAGTGTACCATCGCAACTAACTTGAGGAACCGATTTCTGCTATATCCTAGAATGTGAGAAGGTCTGGATCACTACGGTATGAAATATAGCAGAATTGGTTCCTCAAGTCAGCTGCGATGGTACACTGGACCGAGCTTGATGGTAACGCATTGAGTTTCCTTGATGACCAGCTAGAAAATAATATCCTGATGCTGCATACGCTAGCAGCTCATTTCTAGCGCGAGTCCTCGTATAGGAGGGGGGGGGGGGCAGCTGTCGAGGCTGTGCATGGACATTAGCCTGGGCTCTCCCCGTGGTTGTCATGTTCGCAAGGCCAACCTGCTGTAATGCACCCTCCTGCTCCTTTATTAACTTTTCCGTCAACACCATCTATGACTAATATCATAAATAAATACAATAAAGTTATTGATCAGAAAAATTCTCTCACAAAAACTTGCAAAATTATAAATGTGACAAAAAAAAACATAAAAAAAAAAAAAAACCCAATTCAAAAAAGAGAATTTTTTGTATGGAACATCACATACCTTAATATAAACATACATGATGTTCTCCGCCACACAAGTATAAACTAGTTTCGTTATTTCACAGAACATCTACTGGCAGCTCAGTTGCTATCCAACTCAGCTATTCCATCTACACTTGATAGGATTCCCTCCGTTCACAAGGATGGTACTTTTGCATTCTCTAGAACTATTATTTCCAGTTACTGAATGCTTAACGAAGAATCCTATCTCTTTGATCTGGTCCAAAATATCTTTGTCGTACTTCGTTGCATTTATTTACTGTCTTTATCTCTCTCTCTCTCTCTCTCTCTCTCTCTCTTCAAATTCTGATAACTACTCTGACCTTTTGATAATTTATTCTCTCTAACTTGATTTCGCGTAGTATAAAAAAAATTGAGGTCATTTCTGTGGAAGTCAGTGTTCACAGTCCCAACTTTTCCTTCTTCATATCCTTTTCCTAGCTTCACATTCAGGTCGTTGCGAGTTTTACACTGGATCTCACAACCGCTGCAAGAAAACCATTCATTAAAAATCATCATCATCAACATCGTCATGCGTATCAAGGATTTAGGCCTAGCGTGGCCTGTTCCGGCCTTAGAAGTCATCGTTGAATCGTTTAAGAGGACGTCCTAGTTTTCTTTTTCCTAATGGCCTGTACTTTAAGGCTTGTTTTGGTTATATTTCTGTTTTCATTCTTTGAACGTGTTCCATCCATTTATGTTTATATTTTTTAATTTTTTCTATTACTGGTTCTTGGTTTAATTCTTTCATAATTTCTTCATTTCTTTTGTGATCAAATAGGGTATACTTTGCAGTTTTTCTCATAAACTTCATTTCTGCTGTTGTTAATCTTTGTTTGTCTTTTGTTTTATTGTCCAGATTTCGCTTCCATACATTAAGATTGGTAGGGCTAATGTATTGTATATTTTTAGTCTGGTTTGTTTTTGAACTAGGTAAATATAGAGTATATATTTTGGTTTAAATATAGAGTTAATTACACCTGTTATTTTTAAATATTTTGCAATTTTTACGTTTATATCTTTTTCATTTTCATATGTGATCATACATCCTAGGTAGTTAAATGAATTCACCTGTTCTAAGATCTTGTTATCTATTACTATTTTAGTTCTTGCTGGATTTTGTCCTTTAAAGGCCATATTTTTTGATTTTTCTGTTGATATTATCATGCCATAATCTTTGGATATCTCATTTAGATCTAAAATAGCTTTCTTTAAGTTATCTTCAGAATTTGTAATTAGTATTTGGTCGTCGGAAAAGAGGAGAGTGTTTAAGTTTACTGTAGGAGAAAGTTTAATTCCTTGATGTAAATTTTTATTCCATTTTATTGTTACAGTATTTCATTTAAATAGATATTAAAAAGAGTTGCTGAGAGGGGACATCCCTGTCGGACCCCTTGGTTTATCTCTCTCCTATATGATAGCTCGTGATTTAATCTTATTTGTATTTGATTATTTTCATATATACTTGTAATAGCTTTTAGGATATTATTTGGTATTTATCTTTCTTTTAATATGTTAAATAATATTTCTTTTAACTTTGTCAAATGCTTTTTCAAAGTCAATAAATGCAATATGTGTTTCTAAATTGTATTCTCTTCTTTTCTCCATTATTAATTTTAGGCAAAAGGCCGGGCCCATACATGATCGTCCTTTTCTAAATCCATTCTGTACTTCTGAAATAAAGTTTTCGGAATATTTCATTAGTTTGTTATTTAAGATTCTGCTATATATTTTGTAACAGGAATTTAGTATTCTGATACCTCTATAGTTTTTAGAGTCATCTCTATTACCTTTTTTAAAGATAGGAATCACAATTGATTTTTTACATTCTATTGGGGATACCAGTTGAATAAATTTTATTTAAAAATAATAAGAGTCTTTCTTTGAATCTTGTTCCTGCGCATTTATATAGTTCTGAACCTAGCTTATCTTCTCCAGGTGATTTTCCGTTTCTTGCTTCTTTCAGGCTGATTTCTAATTCTTCTTTAGTTATTTCCTTTTCATTTTCATTAATTGTTTGCCAGTTGTCTTTTTTAACATATTTGTCTGTCCACAATTCTATGTAGTAATTTAGGAATTCTTCTAATTTCAATTTGGTGTTTAATTTTATGTTTTCTTTGGTATCTGCATTTAAGTGTTTCAAAATCTTATATGCATTGGGTCTTATTTTGTATAAATCATGTTCTAAATTAGAAACAAATTTGTTCCATGATTCTCTATGCCTTTTTCTGACTTCTCTTTTAGCTATGGTTCTTATTATTTTATATTCTATTTCATCTTCTAATCTTTTACTGCTTAACCATTTGTGATAGGCTTCTTTTTTTCTTTTTGATTATTTCTTTGATTGTATCATCCCAGATCTTCAGTATTTTTCCTTTTATTGAATTTTTTGGTCTTTCCTAAGCTTTCATTTGATGCTGCATTTAGTATCGTTTTTATATTAAGCCATTCTATTTCTATTTCTTATTTTTGTTTTATTTTATCTAGATATTGGTTAATTCTTTGTTCATATAGCCATTGTACATTTGTGTCATTCAATAGTCTAGTTTTATAAACAAATGTTTCAATTTTTCTTTCTGTTCTTGCTACTCGTAGCCATTTAAGTGGTAATCTTAATTTTATTTTAACAAAGAAGTGGTCACTGCTTATTTCATATCTTCTGTGAACTCTAACATCTAGTGAAAAGTTTGATGTCTTTTCATTTAATATAAAGTAATCTAATATTGATTTCCATCCTCTTGCTGCCCAAGTGTATTTATGTATGTCTTTATGTTTATAGAAGGAATTCATTATTTTTAGGTTATTATAAACTACAAAGTCAATCAATTTTTAAATTAGGTTATTATAAACTACAAAGTCAATCATATTCTAAACAGGAATTTACCATTCCTGTTTAGAGTATGTTCTCCATGTATTCCTATATTATTATTAATTTTCGTGTTTCCAATTCTTGCATTTAAGTCATTTAAGGCTAAAATTACGTAATAATTTTTATTTATTGTATTATATATGTTTTGTAGGTAGCTGATTATAAAAATCAATATTATCCTATTCTCTTCCTTCTTCTGGGGCATATAAACCAATTATTGTTAAATAGCCTCCATCTATTTTTATTCTAGCTTCTATTATTCTTTCATTCCATAATTTATAATGTTTTAACTGTTTTGAAAGGGAGTTATGAATCCAAATCATCACTCCTGCTTGTGCTATTTGGTCTCTGTCGACTTTACTGTATATCACATTAAAATTTTCGGTTCTCATAGCTCCTTTTAATTTCTTTTTTGTTTCAGTGATTACTGCTATTTTAAAATTTCTTTCATTTAATAATTGGTCTAATTCTATTTCTTTATGTGCTGTTCCTCTTACATTCCAGTTTGCTATGTGTATTATATTTTGTCGTTTCCATTTTTGTTTTACCTTTTCCATTCCAGGATCGTTTCCCATAGATTCAATCCGATTATCTTTTTCTGTCAGCTTACAGGTAGAATTATGTTCTCTATGTCAGGGGACTAGGCTGACGATGGAATAGTTCAGTGGTAGGGCTGCTACCTTAAGGCTTCTGAACTAACCTTCTTCCGAATTTAAACCCATAGGAGGAATAGGGTATATTGAAGGGGGGGGGAAGAGTAGATTATAGAAGAATTATAGTAAGGTTTATAGAGAGGGCATAGTTGTAAGGCCAGAAATGTAAAGACCCCATGGCCCTCGAGTACTCTAATAGCATAAGGATCATAAAATAAGAGGAGTTGACTGATAAGGCGTTATAGGAAAGATTAAAGTAAGTGGATCTTCCTCAAAGTAGAAGGAGAGGATAGATCCAACTAGGGGTCCATAGGAGTGCCGCTTCCCTTACAATCAAGTTGATTACCCCTTATGGCCCTATTGGTCCACGAGTCCTTATTCAGTATATTCGGACCACCGCGTCCCCTGGGTGGCGGATAGGGGAGCCCACCATGTGTGTGTGTGTGTGTGTGTGTGTGTGTGTGTGTGTGTGTGTGTGTGGTGGGGTGGTCCGAATATAGATGTTAATCACAAATGATTGTCATTTGTGATTAACAAATCTAACTTCCAATTTGAAAAGACCAAATGTACAGAATTTATCTGTTTTAAACAACAATCAAGCCTTCTGGTTCTTCACCAGGTTACTGGGCGCAAATTTCTTCTTCCATCTTCTTCCATCCTTATCACATTTAAACGGTACGCAACATCGATGTTATAGGATATCGAGAACAGGCAAATCAAGAACAGTGCACTGCAATTTACCTCTGGCATTTCATCAGAAAGACATCCGAAGAATCCTAAAGCGTTTGGATTCCAATAAGTCCTGGTGTGCGGTATATATATATATATCAGGAATTTATTCTGCATCCTGTTCAGCCTATCTCAATAAAAGTAGACACAAATCAGCCATGAAACGATCTGCCTCACAAATTTCTCTCGAAAATAATGTAGAAATTCAATAGCGCAGTTTATTACTATCTGGAGTCCCATCACTTAGTAATCACCAGTTAATTAGTGAGCAGTAATATGGATTACATCAATCATTCTTGATCTATAGCCCTCATTGATGTGGTATGGTTTTCCTCTCGGAAACTCGGAGTTTTTATCCCGCAGATTAGAGAAACTGACCAGAAGAAAGCATGTAATTACATAGTAAGTTGACACCAATAGCTTTAGTTACTTCTGCTGTAAATAAAATCATTAATCAACCAACTAGTCAACTCATTTATCGGATTATCCGACTCTTAACGCATACATGGTGCTAATGTACAAACAATGCTTTGTGATTCACATAAGATATACGTACCCAAGAAAAACGAATATAGATATAAATTCGTTTGTATAAATCATGAATAACCGAGTTATTGCATTGTAGGGTTTTGTCTTGTTTAGAAATGTCACTGTTCCACTGTGTAACATTTGCATTGAACATATTCCCCCCCCCCTTTCCACACCTTTTGTGAATTTTTTCACGAAACCTCCCTCCCCTAGTGTATAATATGTGCATTTATCGTCCGTGAAAATTTACATACATAATTTGCTGACGTGGTTGTCCAAGTGGTTAACGTGTCCGGTGGAATATTCAACGGTGGAATATTCCACCGGACACGTTATACGGTGGAATATTCAACCCATAGCCAACAGGCTATGGGTTGAATATTCCACCGTAGGTATGGATAATTGTGATCGTCATGAGGTTGGAGATTAATTTCATATTTCATCTTTATTAGCACCCTGAAGTGGCTCTCTCTCTCTCTCTCTCTCTCTCTCTATATATATATATATATATACAGGGTGTTCGGGATAAATTTGACATATTTATAATTAATTATATTTTTCCGTAAGTTACATGTATTAACACACACTTCTCTTCATTTAAAAGTTTGGACCCTTCTTCATTCATATACAAGATGTCAGAAAGGATGGATAGCTGGAACCCACCTGAATCATGGAAGAGAATAACTTGTATCATGATGATTCGTGCCCGCCATCAAAATAAGGATATTACGACTGCTGCCCAATGCTCCCTGAATACAGTAAAAACAATCAGGCATGAACTAGAGACTTGCAATGGTGACTACGAGGATGTAGCAAGAAGAAAGATCCCTAGCAGACGATCTGATTGCGTTCGTACAGCAGAATTCCTCGCAAATCTGCAGGAACAGGTGTTGAAGAACCCTGGCATTGGAATTCGGGCTTTGTTCGTGGAGTTGCTAACTGTAGTCAAGCCCTGGATAACAAGGGTAGCCAATGGTAGGCCGTATGTATGGCAGCAGGATTCGGCCCCTTGCCACACCTCTGGGAAAAGTCAAAAATGGTTGTCTGAAAATTTCTACGACTTCACCAGTCCAAATGTTTGGCCTCCAAACTCCCCAGACCTTAACCCCATGGATTATTTTGTATGGGGCGCAGTTGAAAAAGACACCAATCGCACTTCCAGTAATACAAAAGCCCAGTTAATGGATAAAAATTAAAACAGTTTTTGTGGCCCTTCCCAGGGAGACTGTAGCATCAGCTTGTTCGAGGTTCCGAAGCAGAATTGAAGCTGTGATCGATGCTAATGGTGGTTATTTTGAGTAAATCTTGTTGATAGTATTGTAATTAACTCTGCCTGTAATGTTTTTTGTCAATTCATTAAATTTAATAGATACAAAGAAGATTTTCTTTTTCCTTACGAAACTGTCAAATTTATCCCGAACACCCTGTATATATATATAGAGAGAGAGAGAGAGAGAGATGTGTATATATATATATATATATATATATATATATATATATATATATATATATATATATACACCGCTTGGAAAGGAGTTGACGGACACCACGGGAAAGGTGCATCGTGTCATGTAACGATTCACGTATAAATTAGAGGAATATGATGTTTCCAAGTAGTCAGTGCAACTATCTCTGGTTGAAATGGCTCGATACGAGAAGGGAACTGCAGAGTTTGAAAGAGGAGTAGTGATAGGATTCCATGTTACAGGCCTATCTGTTCAGCAAATGTTGACAAATTGGGATCACATGTCAACAATCAGTGATACCATACTGAGATGGAAGCGTAGAGAGTCAATTGCAGGTTTTACCCGCAGTGAACGACCCACCACACTCACCGAATGTGATCGCAGGGTGCTACGAAGGTAACATAAAAACCGCCATTCGTCGGCCGACACGTTAAATGTGGAGTTCCGGTATTCGACTGGAACACGAATCTTCACAGTTGAGTGATAAATTTAAAGAAGTCTTAACCACAGCTCTGTCGAATTTGGAAATCAATAATATGACCCCAATAGCATTTAGGTCGCTTTTGATGAGACCTTGTTATTAATAATTACAACTATCACTCACAGACGTCGTGAGGAATTTTGGCGCCTATGGCCAGGAAAGAAAATGCGCCGTTCTAAAAAAAACTTTAAAAATCTCGATTTTTGCGCCTATGTAAAATTAGTGCCTATGGCAGGGCCACATTGGCCATAGCCTCACTACGC
The DNA here is from genome assembly GCF_054136105.1 of Typopeltis vanoorti. Lineage (NCBI taxonomy): Eukaryota > Metazoa > Arthropoda > Arachnida > Uropygi > Thelyphonidae > Typopeltis > Typopeltis vanoorti. The sequence continues at coordinate 89,381,962 of NC_143561.1, read as the reverse complement.
CTCTGCTATCATTAACAAATGTAATAATGCAGCGATTAGTCACAAGTTGCTCCAACTGTTTGAAAAACAAATATTCATTCAAACACTACTCTCACTTTCATAGGTATTTTTATACCGGATTTTAGGAAAGATGATTATCAGCGCTGTTCCGTGGAACGCAAGTATTAACAGAATGTGTCTGCAAAATCGTTTCATGCCATCTATTTGATAAGAACTATCACCCATGTTCTTTGACTATGACAAGGATCAACAGACACTTCAAAGAGTTAACATCGTATAAAGTCTCAACAAGCAGTATATAACAAATTTATTCGTTATACACTATTGAAAAGGAGTCAACGAACACCTAGTGCGAGGAACAAACAACCAGGCGCCCACCTTAATAAGATGCAGGACCGCCTTTCGCTGCGATAACTGCAATAATTCAACAGGGAATACTTTCCACAAGCATATAATAGCGAAACCATGGAAAACCATGTTGTGATCCTTGGTTCTGAATGTTTTGTGCAGATTTGTGTTCCAGTCGAAGTCCAGAACTCCACATTCAGCATGTTCCCCAATTCAATGTAAAAAGGTCCTGGACTGCTGTGGGGCGCACGTCTCCACCCGACGCTCCAGTTCATTCCAACATATTTTCAGTAGAATTGAGATCAGAGCTCTATGGAGGTCAGTCAGGTGTGGTGACGTTCATATCCACAAACAATGCAGCAATTTCATAAGAAAGATTCCGGTAATTGGACCACATGTTTATTACGATAAATAACAATAAAAAACAACCTGACACAAGTTTCGTAAGTCGTGTGACTTACATCTTCAGGGGTCAAAGGTAACTAAAAGTTAAAACACACGAAATGAGAAATTACTCAAAATAGTTCATTCTATGCAGTTGTCTAACCGTTCATTAAATTGAATATCCAATGCAGATTCAGTGCAATGCTAAGTTTGAACAATGTTGGATGCTGTCACGTTGTGTCCTTCACGTTCACATTGTCCGAGGTCTGACTTGGGTATATTTTTTATCAGTGCTGACCAAACTTGGTGTAGAATTCGGCCCTGGTTTTTGTTGCATTATGTTGGAATTCTAAGCATGTTTGTAGCTTCTTTAAATTTCCTTATGAAACAATTTTTTTTCAATGTAAGGCATGTTTGTTTTTTGCCAGAGTACATTATAGCCGGTGGAAATTGTATGGTATGCTAAGCCTGATTTGTTTTCTCTTCCGTTTTGCACGTCTTTTTGGTGTTCGTTCATGCGAATTTCCCCTGATCTTCCCGTCTGGCCTACATAGCAGATGCCACAGGAACAATGAATATTATATACACCTGGTTTTTTTAAAGGATGATGTGGAGGTTTTGGGAGATGTAGAGATCTTGAAATTTTCTACCGTTAGAGAAACTTTCAAGATCTCTACATCCCCAAAATGTCGTAATAAACATGTGGTCCAATTACCGGAATCTTTCTAATGAACTGATAAACCACATAAACCTTCGCATGCAATGCAGCAATTTGTCGAGCATTTTTTCTGACTGAAAGAGGCAGTGGTCAGTTCCGTAGAAACACCACAACGTTGGAAGCGCATTTTCAGAATGTTTAGATATCTCTAGGAGTTCATTATTTATAGCACCACGAACAAAGGTCAGAATACAAAACCAGGAAAAACAGGACTGTACCGTCACACCACTACCTCTGAATTTCATAGTTGGGATTTACACATTCTGGGAAGAAAAAGACATTCACCAGGCATCCACCACACCCGTCCATCTTCTCGGGAAAGGGTGTAGCGTGATTTATCGCTCCTCAACTTAACTTTCCAAGCTTTCACGTCCCACTGTACTCGGTCTTTGCACCACAGAAGACGATGTTGCATGGTGGTTCGGGTAATGTGGGACTTGCATATTGCGGTCATACACCAGGGAAACCCGTGTTGTGAGCCTCGATTCTGAATGTTTTTTGTGCAGATTCATGTTCCAGTACACATTCAACGTGTAGGCCGCAAATGGTGGTTTTCACATGTTACCTTCGTGGCACCGTCACGTTCGGTGAGTGTGGTGAATCGTCCACTGCGGGTAGCCCTACAGTTTATTTCCTGCGGTTTCATCTTAGTATGATATCACTAATTATTGACCTGAGATGGCCCAATTTGTCCAGAGTTTGCCGAACAGATAGTCCTGTATGGCATCCTATCAAAATGCCTCTTTCAAACCGTAGTTTCCTTCTCGCAGCCAAACACGTGATTCGATACATGGCACGATACATGGCATGGTGGTGTTCGTTGACTTCTTTTCAAGCAGTGTGTGAGTCATGACTTTATATATTTTAATCAGAATATTAGTTCATAATTATGCATCTCTGCAGACATTTTTTAATGTGACAAAATTCGTTAGCATCACTTGCAAGGGTTTTAGGAGTGTAGCTCTCCGTACAAGAGGAAAAAACTTCCTTATCTTTCCCTTGCATACAGCATGCGCTCAGCACATAGCTGCTTCAGTAACTAAGAAAAGCAGGCTTTTTGTTTTGCTTCATATACTACTTCTCGCAATTTATTTATTTATTTATTCATATGGAGTGTCCTCCCTTTTCTTCCTAATCCCTATTGGGGCAAGTTAAGCCCCCTCATGGGGGGGGTTAAGTATTTATGGCTGTAGATCCGTGTGTTCACGGGGCCGGTTTGCCTGCTTGCGGGATGAAAAACCCCAGCTAAACTGGGGGAAAAACCCTGCTGTCCACACCCAAGACCGGCTTACTTGGCTATGGCTGAGAAAAATCCTTAAGCTCCTCACGTCGGCGAAGGGAATTGAATCCAGGACACTCCTTCCCCAGGCATATTGTTGCGAAGCGCATAGCCACTAGGCTAATCGCGCAACACTTCTCGCCATAGCACCTGCCTATCTGTCTACAAATCTTAGTTCCGTACAACTTTTTTTACTGTTTCAACGTGTGGGAATTTTTCTCCAAAGCCTCTTTAAAGATTCCGCACCCTCTTCGCCAGTAGCAGTCAAAATGATTAATGATTTCCTCCCTCACGCATACCTCTTACCGACTCAATTCTCCTCCCTGGGGCGGTGCCTTTTCTTTTGCTGATATCTCTGTAGACAATGTTCAGTTGAGTTCGTAAGCCTAATTCCTTTACTCTTTTCAAAACTTGCTAATACAGTACACGAAGGGGTAATGGTCGCTTCCCCCCTTACAGAAAGAAACGTTGCGCTGAAGTTCAAAGGTAATTTTCTTCTTCATTCTTCTTCGCTTTTGCTTAGTTCCTTTTCTTTTTAGTCAGAACTGACTTCGAAATATGAACATTTTTTCATATTCGAAATTCGTAAAATCAAAAATTTTTAAACAGTTGATCGAATTGGGTACTAAAATAAAAAAATAAATAAATGTTTCTTTTGGATTCTTAACCGACTGGGCAAAGTAATATACCTATTAATTTGAATGTCAAAATTCAGACGCCTATTAATCGGATGGACGTCTATGTTGAGAGATAATTCATGTTATAGATGGAGTTTCAGAAAAAGCTAATATCATTTGTTGGTAATATGGATCTAACTTAAGAGTAAACATTCTAAGGGCTATGAAATAACAACGTTTTTTTTTTTCTTTCTCACGAATGCCAAAAATTTATATTGTTACTCCGGAAGAAAGCAAGCTGTCCTGAAAAAACAAGTAATAGACCTAACATAATGAAGTGTCTTGTCCACAGCTGCCTAGAGAGTGATACGTATAACCGACTACTAAAGAGAAAATCGAATCATATTCATCGAATGAAGTATTCCTCCCCCCTCCCGCTGACATGGAACTAATACTAAGTTATAAACATTAACTTTAAATGGATACTAATATTCATCCACATCAATAGATCTTTCACTTTGCATTTGGAATAAAGTTCATTTCTTATGATTAGTGCTTAAGGAGTTCAGAAATAGTCCTGATTTCAATGATACACTGTATAGGAGTTTGACTTTTAAAAGTTTGTTGTATCGTATTCCGCTGTTTCTTTCTCTTTTTTTAATTTATTCTAGTTAGTACAATTGTTTTCATTGATTAATGGCAAAATATATTTTCTTTTTTATTTAAAGTAAGATCTACGTGTATTAATGTGAATACAAAGTCGTTTAATGGATTAGCAAAACAAAATTTGTGAGAACAGCTACTTGATATTAGAATTCATGTCACGTCTCTTTACACCCTACATGCTTCTAAATCGATCTATCAAAACCTTTTGTCACAGGCAATTATATACGAACTTCTTTCTTTGCAGATCAACAAAACAATAGATTTTTCATAGCGACAAAGCTATTTTATTCTTGAACTTTACATAGTTTCACAGCTATCTGCTGACTACTAATTGAATTTTGCTATCTGGACCGGTTTTCATTCGTCAGAAAAATGTATGAGGCAAAACATAGCTACTAGAGGCCTAATGTTGGCTTAGTGGTATGACATTCAAACTCATCCATCATATTCTACAAATGGAGTAAGATGAAACACCGAATCAACAATAACCAAACCTGTAAATAGAAAATTAATTATAGTGAAACGCATCATAAAGTCGAGAAGTCGTCTGCAATTTTTTTTTTTATTGGGGGGGGGGGATACTTTGTGAAGAAAGTTTAAGCGCTGGATAGATGAATGAATGACTACTGTTCGCACTTTTTGCTTTAGGCCGAACGCTGCAATGCATATTAAACGCAGCGGAGTCTTAAAAATTTCGCTACTTTTTTTTTTTTTTTTAATTTGAGAAGGTGAGTTCTTTAGGTGTTGCATGTTATATAGCTCCATCCAGTAAAAATTTCAAATAAAACAAAATAAGCACTAATAGTACACTTATTAAATAAGAGCTAAGAAAAAAATTCCTTAATTATTACCTATAAGTTATATTGACAACATAGTGTCTATTTTGATTTAGGGTTTCGCCTTTTCTATTATTATACGAATAGATGTGCGAGCCTTTGAAATGTCGTGTGTAGCTACGCCTTCCTTTGGTTCGAAACCATGATTATCAGGAAAACTTCTATGACTTTTCAGTTGAAGATGAGTTAGTCTCATACCGCGATGGTAGGGATTTCTATCCTGGGAACTCAGTTTCCCTTTCCGCAAAATAGTGAGAATAAAGTGTGATGAAATTGAAATGTCTGCCTTAGTTTCTGAATTGGTAAAAGTCACTGCTTGTTTATTGCAAATTACGGTTTGGAATTCTGCTTAAGGCATGGATCTGTGTCAAGTTTGCTCTGAACGAGTTTGTATAGCTCCAGACGAGCTTTATTAAAAAGACACAGAGAGAGAGAGAGAGAGAGAGAGAGAGAGAGAGAGAATAGTGACCTCTGTCTTTTCAGTCTTTTATCGGAGTGTTTCTATTTTATCATTTAATCGTTTGCTCCTTAGGAAAGTATTTTCATTTGTATATCTATCTGCAAAATTCAGATGAGATATCTCAAGGTGAAAACGTGCATTGATTGGAATTTCTGATTGATTTGGTATTCTTTCACAATTGATCGAAGCATTTAATGAAGGCTGTTCCCGAGCTATATCTAATCGAACTATACGCAAAGAATCGAAGAGGATTGGTATTAGCAATCACATGCCTATACGTAAAATAAAAGTTTCTAATTCAGTAGCCGGTATGTGTATAAAGTTTGAATATCCTGGTATTCATACAGTCGATTAAATAAGACGAAGCTTTATTGATAGTTACTAATTTGAGCTTTAAGGATGATGGGACGTGCTGCAAGATACAACTAATAATGACGAATTATTATAATTTTTCTAATATATAAATGGATTATTTCACACAGACTGTAAACTTCAAAAGAGTAGTTGTGAAATTGTCCAATATAGCCTAAACTGGATTTGAAACGATGTCGCCAGAATTCATCGAACTGTTTAAAAAAATGAAAAAAAAGCGGCTTATGGTAAATGAAACAGAGCGTGCTCGTACACCTGATTCAGTTGCAAAGAATATCTAAAAAAAATTCATTTGTAATATTAAAAATTTATAGACCCCACTTTAAGAATAATGCAAACATTTTAGTACGCTAGTTATCATCCGATCTCCTAATCGTTTCTCAGATCGCAACAATTTAATTTATCTTTTTTTTCATAAATTTAATTTATGATTATTTTTACGGCTATTATAGCCTGTTTTTGTTTAGGAGTGTCCCTTATTTTAAATACATTGGCTTTTTTACTCAAGAAAATTTTTTAGGGCATTATAAGTGTATTTTAAAGGAAATGATAGCAGAATAAAAAAAAAGGGGGGGGGGAGAAACGTGGGGGTGATAGACGCAAGGCAGAAAAATTATTTTGAAAACCCGGGTTTTTCTAAAATAATATATATAATAATATATATATACATATATATAATATTATTATACTTAAGGGCACTTTTTTGGGGAAGGGGAAGGGTTTTTATGGGAAAACTGGGGCGGGATATATATATATATATATCCCCAGCCCCAGTTATATATATATAACTGGGGCGGATTTATATATTATATATATTTTAGAATAACCCGGGTTTTCAAAATTATTTTTCCCGCCTTGCGTCTATCACTCCTCCCACGTTTCTCCTCCCCCCTTTTTTTTTAAACAGCATAACAGCAGAAATATGGAGAATGAAGTCATCCTAGCATCTAAACAAGGTATGCACAAAATTTTCTTCTTCAATATTCTGCTATAATTTCCTTTAAAATACACTTGCCCTAAAATTTTTTTCTTGAGTAAAAAAGCCAATGTATTTAAAATAAGGGACACTCCTAAACAAAAACTGGCTATAATAGCTGTAAAAAAATAGTTTGTAAGAGGAGTAACATGGGAATTTTCCCAGAAATAATTGGGAATTTATGAATTCTTGGAATGGACTCAAATAAGTTTTGAATAGTTTCTTGTAGAATTTTGTACCATTCTTCTTGAAGAACATCTTCAAGTTGTTCTAAAGATCTTGAAGATGGGAATCTGTTTTTTTTATTCTAGTCTCCAAAACTGACCAGACTAATTCAATGATGTTCAAATCTAGTGATTGTGATGGCCAGGAAAGATGTTGAAGTTCACCTTCATGCTCTTCAAATGACTACTTTACAGTCCAAGCTGTGTGAAAGGGAGCATTGTTGTAGTATTCCAAGACTTCCAAAATCCAAAATGTCCAAACTAATCACTTGCAGTAATTCTGCTATGAAGAGTAATCGGAATACTATGATACTGCTGTCCAGACCATCACCATCACAGAACCGTCCCCGTGCTTTACTATTGGAACCACGCATTCCGGATTATAGGCTTCCTTGGCGTAGACTCCTGATTTAGGAAACAGCATGAAGGTTTCCAGTTTTCCAATCTCCAGGTTTGACAGTTATGACAGCATCGTTTACGCATCTGAGCATTATTTTCAGTAACCAGAGCTTTAGCAATCGCAGCTCTGCGTGAATATTGGATTTATGAAGCTCACGTCGGACATTTTTTTTGTGGAAACAGGTTCTGCAAGATGAATATCCTTCTCAATGTCTGACGATCTCTTTCTCTTATTTATGCTTTTCGCTCGCTGTTTCTCTCCGATGATGTTGTCTTGCCACGATCTGTGTTTGTTGATACAACCTTAGAAACTGTCGATCTTGATACACCTAATAATGTGCCAGCTCCAGCTAAACGCACACAAACGATTTATCCTCTTTCAAAGTCAGACAAGTCTCCCATTTTCCGATTTTTTTAACACGAGAACTGCAGAGCGTAAACATCCGATGATGTCGCCACAAGTTTTTTTTAATGTAGCCAACACAAACAAATTTTATGTTTTCATTATTTGGCCAACCTCTGTATATGCTTGACGCATTCCAACCACTGATTTCATCTATACTTTAACTCTTAAAGAGAAGAATTATTTTTGGTTTTAAACAGTTTGAAAAATATCAGGATTAAAAAAAAAAAGTAAACATAACGAGTTACCTCAATGTGTGTGTGTGTGTGTGTGTGTGTGTGTGTGTGTGTGTGTGTGTGTGTGTGTGTGTGTGTGTGTGTGTGTGTGCGTGCGTGCGTGTGCGTGTGCGTGTGCGTACGCGTGCGCGCGCCCGCGCCCGCGCACTGATTAAATTACAAATTAGTGCGCAGGCAGAGAATGAAGCTAGACTGGAATATAGTTGCAAATGTCAAGGTAGAGAGAAGGCGGAAAGAACACGCCTGATTGCCTACTTGCGTCCACCTCCATAAAATTAAATACTTAATCATTCAAGTATTGAAAATGTACATCAACATAAAGGATATTGGTTGCTATGGTATTTTCTTGATAGGAAGTCGTAGTACTGATTACAATTCTTCCAGTTGTTTCTAAAAACTTGTATTTTATAATTCACCCCTGTTTAGTATTACATCCTTACTTCTTTATTTTTGCTACAATTGAAAGTTTTTTTTTTAATATTCATATCTAGTATCTTTAAAAGAACGAACTGATTTGATCTACCTGAACTTCTTATGTCACACGTATGCATAACGATATCGAAAGTAGAAACTTGCCAATTGCTCTTAGCATTTCGGTGTCATTCATTTGACAGATTTTGAGAAAACATTTTTACAATATGTAATATGTGTAAAACGCAGATTGCTGATAAAATTCAATTCTTCTGTTTTAGGTACAGAGTTTTTTTTTTCTTTACTCATTAAGAATCTTGCAAAATGTGAGAAACTAGGGCAGTAGTTTCAAGATATTTGCGCAAATTTGTGCATATGACACCAGTCATCATGCCGTTCTTAAGTAGCTTTAAGATTCACAATTCAGTGGTTTCCCATTGAATTGAATTTGTGTGTGTGTGTGTGTGTGTGTGTGTGTGTGTGTGTGTGTGTGTGTGTGTGTGTGTGTGTGTGTGTGTGTGCGTGCGTGCGTGCGTGCGTGCGCACACACTGCGTCGATATTACCCTACGTAAAGGACATTCACTTACGAACATAATGAAGAATGAGTCAGTTGTTTCATTCATATCGACGTTTTCTAGAAAAAAATCTACATAAGACTGCAATGAAAATAAATAATGTTCAAACATTAAATATTTACGCACCATTCATACGTAAATGAATTATTTATTTGTTTATTATTTAAATAAACTACTTATTTTTATTCCAGTCTTAAGTTTGCATACTGGTTGACAGTCATTAGTATACCCGCCCACCAACCAATAGGCTCCGTATTCGAATCCGGCCTGGGGCATGGATGTGTACGTCTATATCTTTGAATACTAGGCGAATTTCATCGCCGCTATAAGATCACCTCCTATTGGAGGCCTGAGTGGGCTTGAAAAAGTTTGGTACTAATGTACTGTAAGCTTACAGCCTTTTATGGGTGGGATTCACATGAAATAGGTTCTTCCCCCCCCCCCCAAAAAAAAAACTTGGACATCAATGAATGCAACAAGTACGGAAATTTGAATGAGTGAATGAGTCAGTTCGATGATGACTATTTAGTTTAATAATAGGTTGCGTAGTAGGAGATAGGAAGTATTTTTAAAGGAGGAATTTCCAGGAGTTAGGAGCAAGATCCCCAAGAAATTGTTTTAGGGACCTTTTTAACATGTTTATGTATGATTTAGGTTCCTGTATATTATAAAAGTTTTTCTCTTTGTTGTTGATGTAAACAAAACAGCAGTAAATTTTCTAGATGACCTCAACTCTTATGATCTTATAAGACTAGAGAAGTAGTCAGGAAATTCGGGGATTAAAATTAGAATGCAGTTAGGAGAAATATAACTGTATTAGATTTGGTAATAAAGTAGGATTAGTTGGATATATATATTAAATGGAGAAATTTGGAAGAGCTACCGAATATAAGGATTTGTGTATTATGATAGTAAAGAATGTAAGTTTATTAATAATACCGGTAATAAAACTAGTAAAGCACCGATTGTTTTGTGCTTGATTAAAAGGAGCTTCATTTGCAGGAGTAAGTAAATTATGATATCCTTATATACAAGTTCTGCTAAGTCTTAGATTATGGTTTTCAGCTTTGGTCACTTAGACTTCTAATGGACGTTAAAAGAATCGAAGTTGTACAGCGGAATTATATCATGAAAGTTATCGTCTGAATTGATTAATTGCAATTTGTTGAGCTTATCTAATAGGAGGAAGGAAGACTTATTTAAATTTATAAATTAGTCCATAGCGGTCATAATGTACATAAACAGTTTCTGTTTGTTGCACTTGGCTGAGCCTACATCTACTTGAATATGTAATAAGAAGACGATAAAGAAAGTGAAAGTAATATAAGGACCTAATTTTTTTGCATTAAAAAGTGGGAAAAATATGGAATGTTTGGTTCTTTAAGTGTTGTAGATATAGCTAGCGTGTATTGCTTTAAGAATTTAATAGTTATGGGTGGAGAGTAGGTTCACTTCACCGCGTAAGCATTCGAAACCGAAATCCTATGGAATAGGTTGGTTAATCCTTATTCTGGGGGTGTTTGTATGTCTATAGTTGATAGGTGAGTTTGTTCAAGGGGGCTGGTTTGCCTGAGAGACCAAAACCCCGAGTTTCCGGGTGATAAAACATCCTAACTCAGAGGCCGGATAACTCATCTTTAGTCGAAAGAGACCAGATAAAGGTTCCTCACGTCATAGTTGGGAATCGAACCTAGGTCTTTCCAATCAAAGGGCTTTGTCTACGGAGGCTCCGTAGGAATGATTATGTTTATATATTTGTAAACTATGTAAGCAATTCATTAGAAATGATTTCTTAATTTCGTTGCGAAAGCCAATTTATTTGTTACTACATAGTTTGTTTTCAAAGCAAGACTCTAGGAAACCTAGAAATTTTTTTAAGATGAAACGTTAAAAAAAATAAATGATCGAACAATTTATCTTACCTGTAGTTAGTTCTTACTGATTTTGGCTATCTGTATAAAAACTCTATTGTGTCTGAAACCGTTTTACTAATATAACCATTTTAGTAAAAATCTTATTAACGTTATTCGAAATCATTTGTCAGAAAATAATCTCAGAAGCTTCATGAAAGTTATTTAATAAGAAAAACTTAACAAGATTAGCACTCATTATCTTTTTTTAAATGAAACATGAAACAAAGAAACAAATAGGAATTCAAGGATTTCAATTAATGACCTGAGACAGAATTCTTGTAGAACTTGTAAACCAGGGGTGGAGAACCCCTCGCCCGCGGGCGAAATTTCGCCCGCGAGTCTATTTCAATTCGCCTTTGCTGATGTACTCATATGTACATGTAAATAAAATTTGGTAATAATTTAAATTTATTATTATACGTTTCCAAAAATTAAGAGAACACAATCCAAAATCAACAAGTGAGTATGCTGATGAGTGCCAAAGTGTTTTGAATCAATTTCAAATGAGATTTGAAGATATAAAAAAAAATCAAAGAATTGAGTTACAAATATTTGAAACACCTTTTGATATACGCCCTGAGGAAGCTTTCGATTCCTTGCAATTAGAGTTCATTGATTTGCAGTGTGATAACACTTTGAGATCAAAATATAGTAATCTGCCTATATTGGACTTTTACAAATCCATTGATTCTGAGAAATTCCCTTCTTTAAAAAATAACGCCTTGAAAATAGCTTCTCAGTTTTCTACTACTTATCAATGGGAGCAATTTTTTTTCAAAATTAAATCTGGCAAAAAATCGCCTTCGTACAAGACTCACTGACGGAAATTTAATTTCGCCAATGAACTACGAGTAGCCGTCTCATCAAGTGCGCCAATATTTCTAAGCTTTCACAAAAAAAAAATGCAGTTTCAGCCTTCTCACTAAAAAGTTTAAGATTGTTATAATTATATGCTTGATTGTTATAATTATATGTCTACACAATTGTAATTAAAAGATACCATATCAGATGAAAATGTTGCACATTTACTTATTGAGATATATATTGCACACTACATACACTATATAAGAGTTAAAATTTTCCAGTCGCCCGCGGAAGTTTTTAAATTAGCAATTTTCGCCCTAAAAATACTAAAAAGGTTCCCCACCCCTGTTGTAAACCAACCATACTTTTACTTTCTTTTACCATAATGTGAAAGAAAGTAAACACGACAAAAAAAAAAAAAAAGAAAGAAAAAGCAAAGTAAATAAAACAGCATTGTACATAACTCTGTTTCCTGTACACTTTATTCCTTACTGTCAACGTACATCATTCAGAATTAAGAATTATAAATCATGCACGCATGATTATATCTGCACGTGTGTATCTATCACAAACAAAATGTCATCTTTATTTTCTCTTTTGTTTTACACTTGTTCTAGAAAAAGCATAAGCGAGTGTACATACACATTTCAAGATGGTTTAAAAAGTTTCAAAACCTATTGAAATGGAAAGATGCAATTATTTCCTTATATATTTTATTTTATTTTCCTTTAACACGCATTTTCGTTTCCGTACAACGTCTTTTCCCTTTTTTTTTTTTTTTTTTGTAACATAATTTACTGCTAGATATGAGATTTGTTTGTTTTTAGCGCTTATTGTGGTCATCATTTGCAATTCGTGATTTCGCTGCAATATGATTTTTTTTCTCTCAATTTAAGTGCTATTTAGTGACCTTTTAATTTAAAAGCATTGCATCATTATGAAAAAAAGAGGGAAGGAGGGAAAAGAACAGCGGGACTACACTTAATGTCATTAGGTATATTTTATTCTTACGAATATTACTCAGCTATCGAGATACAAGTGTCACAATTCTGAATTCTACTCATAACTAAAACAGATGAATAATTACACGATTCGCAATCTACTTTGTTATGTAGAAAACATAATTGCCAACGCTGGCTTAAAATACACTTTAAAATACCTGGCTTTAAATAAAATATCTCATCCATTTCCCTTATGTATTAGGACCAATAGCCTCTTGATGTCAAATAACTTAGCGTTGCTTTTAGTAATGGTAGAGTGGTTAATCTTATCTCCATAATGTTTTAGACTGTCAGTGCATTTCTCTGGCTGGTTTGTCTATTTTTTAGGGAAGGCGAGAACGCCAAGTTTTCTGGAGAAAAAAACCTTCCACTTGAGTGTGAGAGTAGATAACCACCTCATTTTCAACTAAAACGTCATTTTAAGTTATTTGATTCCTAGATTTTCCCAACCTAAGTGAGTTGTCATTATCGACTGAGCTACAGAGGTTCCTTTTGAAAATATGGATTCCCCCCCCCCTCATATAATTGATGCAGTAAATCAGTGACAGTATTTATTTACCAAATAACATAATGCTGCCTTTATTCGAGATTAAAAAAAAAAAGAAAAATTTTAATGTCGACTGCAACTCTCTCTCTCTCTCTCTTTCCCTAAAAATAATTTCGATTGAAACGTCGATATCAAAATATGCAGGGGAAACAGGGATAACTACTCAGATTTCCTTGTTACATTTTTAGTGAAATTACGTAAACCTCATACAGTATTAAATAAATAAATGCTTAGTTTATTTTTCGAATATTTATAAACAGTAGCTTTTACTCTGTGCAAAATTCAAGCGACTCATGTAACTTGAAACGAAACAAGAATACCATAATACCACTTAACAGAAAAAAAAAAAAAAAGCCAAGTAAAGAGTAAGTAAAATTTTGCGATATTAAATTAAAAATCAAAACAGCTTTTTTTTGTTTTTTCTCCTAAGGAATTCTAAAATCGCTTTTTTCATTATTGTGAAACATGCATCGCGATAAGATACATATCAATCTTAAGACAATTAAGTCAAAAATATTGGAGAGAAAATTCTTCATTTAACACTTCTTGGAAAAATAGTGACCTTGGATCTCCACTGTATCATCGTAGAATGACAAACAAGTTGAAATATAAAATTCAAAGAGATTAAGTTTTTATTCTGTATTGTTGTAAGATATTTTATTTAGTCGATATATTTAATCTGATATTGGAAATATCGATTGCGTGAATCCTCATTTCGAAATGAAACTGGAAACTCCCTTCATTCCTATCGACGAGGTGTTGAAATGAATTCTTTGCCCACCTCCCCACACCTCGCACACACACACACACAAAAAGTTCGCTCATTCTCAAATTACACCTTTTATCCACGACTGGGTAGGTAGGAGGGCGGTAACCATTTGTATCATCTACTATTTTGTGCTAACACCCTTAGGCTAGGAGACCGAAAAAGAATTCGAATAAGAAACTCGTCACGTTCGGTGAAGGCGTGTCAGTACAACTGTCGGCTTCCGTTTGGTGTCTGCGAAGTTGTGGGCGTTGACGGGTATTCCGATGGGATAGGGGAATGTTTGGAAATTTAGGTACATAGTGCAACATTTTGATTAGGTTATCGACCCCACCTTATATTTGCAATTTTCATTCACCAAATGGTATACGAGAAACTCAGAACTTCGCAGATGGTTTCATTTATCCCATACTTAAATGGAAGTATGCATGTAAAATTTTTGTTTTATTTGCTTCATTATTTCAACGTCTTCACTATTATAAGAACTTGAAAATAGTATCTATCATTATTATTTTCTCCTGTTTTTGAGGATACAAAAGAAATACAAGAAATTCTTTCTTCCGTAAGAAATTTGCTACACCACACGGATTTTCACTTCGCAAAACAGGCAAAACGCTAGAAGAAAGTCGCAATTTATGGATATAATTACACCGTCATAGCCTTAGTTGCTTCGGCTAACCCCAAACAACACAACAACAACCAGACGATTGAGGATTGGGAAGTGAGGTTCTTGCCACTGAGAAATAATGTTTTATTTTCTATAAGAATAAATGTTAGATGTACACACTAGATTTCTATAAGTTTTTTCGTCCCAAAGAATGATTCTAAAATAAATATTATGTTTTTTTTTTGTTGTTTTTTTTCCATCTTGGTTGAATATCCTTGAATTATTAACTACTACAATAGTGGGAAAGGAGCAGAAATATTTGTTCTGGCGTCCGAATTGGCCTTCGATTAGAGAAGCAATCTTTATTTCCTAGTTGGCATTATTTATATGGCATCTTTTGTGCACAGAAACATATTGCAGTTTTAGGATGATAAAAGTAAAAACTGCAGATAAGAACGAATTTCAAATATAGTCTCAATCGAAACATTCATGATCTGTGTATTTGATAAATTATAACGTGTTACAAATTCATTATGAACTAATATGTATTTTAATGAAACAAAGTACAGTATATTTATTCTCGGGTATGGAGGAATTTTCCGTCTTTTCCTATCTTTTTATCTTATTGATCAATAAATACTATAGTAAAAAGAAATTGACTTCGGCTATAGTCTTACACACACACACACACACACACACACATATATATATATATATATATAGTCAAAAAATTATACGAATATTTCTGGAAATATATGGTCCTGTTTAGGTTGTCCGAATCTCATTGGTCCAAATGAATTATTCCATACATTAAAATGTGCTAGCTACATTGCTGGTTAACGCCTGTGCCAGGGACAAGCAGAACACGGTGATGCAATTCCATTCAT
Organism: Typopeltis vanoorti; assembly: GCF_054136105.1. NCBI lineage: Eukaryota > Metazoa > Arthropoda > Arachnida > Uropygi > Thelyphonidae > Typopeltis > Typopeltis vanoorti. Next base: position 89,366,532 of record NC_143561.1, on the reverse strand, counting down.
GTTTGATATTTGTAATTAAATGTCTTTTGCACAAGTCCATAGCCTGACAGTTTTAGGCTCTACTGTGGTTCATTATTTTCATTATTTGAGGAAATTGATTTCACTCCATTTCAGTGTTGTATTTCTACTAATATAATTAACGGCTATATTTTAGCCTGTTTTTGTTTAGGAGTGTCCCTTATATTTAATACATTGGCTAACATAACTCAAAAGGGGTATATATATATAATTTAGGACATTACGGGCGAGTGTAGAAGGCAATTATGGCAGAATAAAAAATGTTGAAAAATTATGTACATACCTTGATTTTGGTTTAAAGATGCCTTCTAAATCCAAGCTCTTGTGGAAGGGGGGGGGAAGAGAGGGAAAGAACATGGGGATGTACTTGGGACACGGGAAATAAGTTTGGGAACCCGGGTTACAATTAATAATATATATATAAATATATATATATATATATATTATTTTGTTGTGGGGAGAGGGGGGGAAGGAAGGGGAAGGGTATCCTTATGTGGAAACTGGGGCAAGGGTTTACGGGGTGTGGACCGTTTCGGTCATCGTCTGACCATCGTCGGAACTTTGTGGGAATGACTGTAGGGCTATGTCAAGGCTGCAAGATGTATCTGCCAAATTTGGGCATTTGTTCTACTCTTTTTGAGGTTAACTTTTTTGTCTATTCCTTAATGATAACACAGCAGTCATTGAGATTCATACATATCATGAATCATTGTTCTGCTAACAACAATGACAGCGATGATGAAACTGAAAATAATAAAAGAGAACAAGAAAAAAAAAAAAAGCTGTTATACCAGCAGGAAACCGAAAACTTTCAAGGTTATAATTTAAAAGCATGATGCTTGTGAGTTTGATGAAAAATTAAATAGCCCCCCCCCCCCCTGAGAATGACACAAATGCACGAGTCTTCTCCCCCCCCCCCGAAAAAAAACAAGTTATAATGATTTTTAAATACTGTTGATATACATATAAAAAAAATTGAATTTTAATGTCATTTTAACCTTGTGTATTTTAAAATTAACCCTGCAAACATGAAGCGTGATAAATATAGTTATTTTATTATTATTTTTCCTGTTCAAAACAATATTCAGGCAAACTTTTTGATAGAGAAATGTAATTTTACCACCCCTGGATATAAGGGACTCATTTCAAATATCCAGTGGATATTTGAAATATTCAAGCATTCTGGTGTACTTATTGAGATACTCCATTTGAAATGCATTTCGAAGCAGAATAAATTTTTCTTGAACATTGGAAATTAAAGGAAATGCCTCTTAATCGAGTGTTTAAGCTAACGTCTCTCGGTTCCGTGCCAAAACCTGTTTGCAAACTCCTGCTCTAAAGACCAAAATGGTGAAAGAAAGAAAATAAACAGATAACATTAGATTTATTAAATAATTCAGGTGTGCAGAATTTAATGCGCATTTTTAGTTATTATTTTTATCAACGAGAAGTGTCGTTAATCAGTGTCAATATCTTATTAGCGTACGGTCTAATTATATTGTATTTATGAAAGTAAATTATGGGCTTTTGAAGACATAATTATAGCTAATTAACGTGCACGAAAAATGACTTTGAAATAAATGACACACGAGAAGAATGGTAATAAGATTTTAATTCGAATAATGAACGACGAAAATATTTCATAAGACTCATTCTGCCTTTCCTTCCACCACCCCAAACACATACCACACAAACAGACAAAAAACGCTTCTTCATTTTCATTAACAGCTACTCACTTATCTAATTGTCTTAATTATTCCAGGAACGCTTTAGTAAAATTAAAAAAAAAAAAGCAATTTCACTCTTGCATTTATTAAGCTGAAGAGGCAAGGTTAAATGTGAGACCAGTTTTTTTTTTTTTTTTTTTTTTTGAGTTTGAGTTTTGTACACAATTTGGGTTATTATAAAATGAATATTTTTACTCAGTTTATTTTATTTCACTTCTGACTTAATATCCATTAAGACTTAATGGTCATTAAGCCCGTCATGGAATTCAAAAAATTCATGAAATTCCTTTTCTAGTTTAATCATAACGTTGGCATATATTATGGCCACTATACATTAATAGGCATTTGATATATTAGAGGTGTGTGTGTGTGTTGTGCATCACTATTCTTGTTTGTAACGAGAGCAATTTAATCTTCACGAAAATCCACTATTAGCATAGTTACGAGCAAATTAAATAAAATAAAACAAAACTTTTTCTGATAATCTTACTTTCAGATGGATTTATCCACCATATAAAACAAATCATAGATTAACTTTATGACCCTTTTTTTAAATTTCTAAATTTTAGGTACCAATTTTATATTTAAAAACTAAGTTTTTAAATATAAAAGTTTTATTTTAATTTTACATCAAATAGTTTTTTTTCCTAACTTATCTACTTCTGCAGTTTTTATTATTGTGTGGTGTTTTCAATAACCTCTTATTCTAATAAAAAAAAGTAAATGTTTCCCAACTTTGATATACCATCGAAGTGAAATCATTGGTGAAATCAAGTGCAGTCATTTTTGTTAACGGGGTGTCCTAAAATAAGGCATTTTAGTAGTATTCTCTCTTGGAACATCATATCATGTATTAGTGATCAGAAAGAGAGAAATATAAATAACTGAAGATTGGAATTTTTAAAAAATACTGATGTAAGAAAAATGTTCCAAATACGAAAAATCTTTCGGAAAAGCACGAAAACTATTTCGTATAGAACACGAGTTCTGAAGACTCCGAAAAAAAAAAAAAAAGCGTTTTCGTTTTTCTCCCGATAATCGAAATTGCCTTCTCCCCCCCCATCTAACTCGTTAAAAGCAGTCTCATACCAGATTATTATAGAAAAACGGCGAAGAATTGTATCCTGCTCTTGTCACGGAACTTGTGTTACCTTCAGATTTATTTATTTTTGTTATTTATTTATTAGATGATGATGGTGGTCAATTGATCACCATCTAATAAGCATTCCTCCCGTCTTTCTAGTTATAGTAGTCTTCATTCAATACATCTTTTCTCTTTTTTTCTAGATGATGACGAATAAATCGTGAATCGCAGATCTCCTTTGAATTAAGGCTTTGTTGAAATTCTACCATGATTACTTTTTTTGTCATAATTTCATAAAAAATCTTTCATATATAAAAAGTGAGCCAAGTGGCGAGGAAGCAGGAGGTTGGCTTTCGAAGCGGTTACTTTACTGACTTTTTTAATAAGGGTATTCTTGTGGCTGTTCTGATGTTAAGATATTGCTGGAATTTCAAAGGAACAGTTACATTCTCAACAGTTTAAAACATTAATATCAAATTAGCCGCTTTGAAAATGCAGCCATTTACACGTCAGACGTGAATGATATATCTCTTATTTTTATATGAAGTACGTAAAACAATCTAGGAATAAATTATAGAAATCGGGGTCGAACAATGCGACTTGTAGCTATAAGACACTTGGCTTTTCTCTCTCTCTCTCTTTCTCTCTCTCTCTCTCCAGTACAACTCCTCATTTCATTTTGGTCCGCTTGTTATGGAATGGTCAGAGGATCCTTAACAACTTAAGAAACAACTCAGTTGTATATTTAAGTTAAGGGATATTACATCCTATATTGTTTCATAGCCGAATAAGAAACTCAAAGAGTTTCATGGCGAATATAGAAACTATATAAAGTTCGGCGAGTCCTTTTTTGAAGCCTTTGGCTCTTTGAAGCCTTTCGATCAAATATACAACTCAGTTGTATATTTGATCGAAAATGGTTCAACAATGCAACTTGTAGATACATATTAAGAGGATACCCCCCCCCCCTTCATTGTGGTGCAGCTGAGCTCAATTTTTCAGAGGACCTTAAGCGATGCTAGTAAGAGATGTCTTCCAAATTTAATCGAAATCAGTTGAACGATGTGACCTGTAGTGGTCACATCGAATGAAGCAACGCCCCAACAGATATAAGAAATAAGAAATAATTCTATTCTAAATTCGTCGACATCGGTTGAAAGAAGGGACCTGTTGAGGTTTCTGCAGAGGAAGCGTCTTTCTAATCCTCCTTCATTCTAGTCCAATTTACCTGAAAGAGACCTTCAGCAGTGTATGAAAGAGCTGTATTCCAAATTTAATAGAATCAGTTGAACGATATCATCTATTGTCCAACTGAATCGATCAAATCAGTTGGAAAAGGAAAATAATTTTTGTGTGTGTGGGGGGGGGGTGAATTAGATTTCACGTTTTAAATTTGAGACTGTATCCTGTTTAATATCTCTGTCTGTCGAATCATATAATAGCAATTGATTTTATTTAGCTCAGAATAAAATCAATAGATCCGATTCTGATCGTTACAGCAGATCGAATTTTGTAATGGTTCTTGTAATGAGTATTCATTAACTCGCTACAGTACTTCGTTTAATCATGGGTCTTGATTAAGAGGTCTAATTGTCTCCTTGCAGTGATATAAAACTAACAGTTTGTTCAAAACGCATACTTTAAAATCTTCTAATTTGCTAACATTATGCAGCTCACAGATATTATTTATTTGGCTCAGTATGAACAACTTTTACATGATTTTATTTATTATATGTATGCATTTATGTTACAGAGAATATCGTATACTCCCTTCACATGTATTTTAATCCCTCGGTGATGATACCCGATCGATGCAGTTTTAAAAATTTGCTATCATTCCTGCTTTAATAGAACGAGGGAAACATATAGAGGAGACTTTGCATTTAAAAATTTCCAGTATTTTCTCTCGACTGAGAATGCAAATGAGTGACGCGTATGACGTACAGTATATTTGCATATTTCTCTTTATCATTAATTAGCATCACAGAAATGATACCTGTGTATTGAATAAGTAAAAAAAAAAAAAAAGATAACTTAGGGGTGTTTGATGATTACCGTGGTATGAATGAACTCAAAGATAGAGGACAGGCATTTATTTTACGTTTCCATTTCGGTTGTTGGAGAGAGAAAAGTTCTTCATATGTACTGAGGAATTCTCGTGTAAGAATTTGATATAATTTCATTTTTCTTAAAAGACTTTTTTGCATTTATTCGTATCATTACTCATTTCCAGCCTGGTTGGAAAATCTCAGGGTTTGGGCTATAATTCACTTTAGCCCAGATGTTTGAAAATTTTTTTAAGGTAGCAGATGAATTTCATCTCCCGGCATGAGACGTCTTTTGGGTAATAGACGGATTTTATCTCCTGCGATGAGACCACCGATACTTTGCTTATTGGAGGTCTGAAAAAGCTAAGAAGTGCCATGTTTGTTTTTTCTGGGGGGGGGGGGACTCCAACTTATCTGTCTTTTAGCATACTAATTGTACGATAACTTGACAACTTTCATGAGTGGAATTTCGCATAAATATTCTATGAAATGTTTTATTTGCATTTCTCTGTTTTACTTCCATATTTTTTAATAAGTGAAATATCATAAATATTTATATTTGAGTCCTTCTCTCTCTCTCTCTCTCTCTCTCTTACAAATCTGTGTTGCATACTTTGACTAGTGGCCTCGGAAGAACTTTCTTCCGAGGAATTAGAGCTGTTATTTACTTTCTGATTTTGGCTTTATTCTCTTTTATTATTAGTATTATTATGTCCCGCTAATTCTATTTTGAGACGGTAGTATTAGCCTCCTTTCTCCTTCATCTTTCCACGATGAGGAAAATTTGTGTAGGCAAATCTAGCAATGTGTGTATGTGTGTGTGTGTGAGAGAGAGAGAGAGAGAGAGAGAGAAATGTTGCCCTTGGTATGGCGTACGTTTGCCATTGCCTAGAGTTGGCTCAGCGTATGAGGCGCTTCGCAAATATCATATCGAATATATCTCTTGTAAAATGCAAAACCAAAAAAATAATAACATGAACTGTTTTTCCTTTCTATTTTACATTAAACTAGTTATTCACCTTTTTATTTCTATGAATATTTGACAACACAATAAAAAATCATGTTATTGGAAGTGACCATTTCATTTAGTGGTTGTTTATTACACCTTTCTCTCTATCTCCCATGCATCATCGCATTAAGCTTAGAAAAGAACTAAGAAAGAAAACAGTTAAAAATTTAGGAAAATCGCTGGAAGAGGCCGTCACGCTATCCTGTACAAGTATTTTCAAGGTGGCTTTTGTGTTTTAAAGAAGGCCAGAAACCTGGAAGATATTGTTAACTTGACCTTAACATGAATTTATTTGAGGAGAGAGAAATCGATAACTAGGAATCATTCAAAAAGAGATTGTAACGTCTAATAATGCCTTTTTATATGTGCACACGTTTTCTAGAATATGTATTTAAGAAAGTGTCATTAGTTAATAACTGAAATTGAAATTTTATTAACATTGACGAAGTAGTATAAATGAAAAATATTATACAATAGATGCAACAGGTATTTAGAACAACACAAGTGATAATATTAGATAGTAAAAAAGTAAATACTACATATGTTATAAAAGTACAATTATTTTTCAAGTGGTGATATAGACACTGATAGTTAAAGAAAAGACTTAGGAATAAAGAACAGAAAATTAAAATAGACTAGAAGAAACTATACAATGTGTGTAATTAAAAACTGTAGCCATACTGGTTACTATAAAAATACAAATATAGGCAATAGTCACTAAAAAATTAAAAAGGTTTATTTTGAGTGTGTCCATGAGGGCACACGTATACATACACCATATAATTGATGCATAATACATAACATTTAGAATAATTTCCTATAATATGCATTTAAATAAAAGACAACATTATTTAGTCCCATGACAGCCTTTTTCTAAAAGTGTATCCCTGATAAACTTCATGTTACAAGAATTTTTCCTTATACTGCCTAGGTATCACTTCCACACCTGAATAACTGATCGATTATTCTAAAATAATTTATTCAAAGTGACTCATCGTTATTTCAGGTAACTGACTCCGTGCATATTTTCATTATTTAGGTACACTCTTCGTTTAGTTAATTTTGCAGTTTATTAATTACCTTTTTAAAAATATACTTATTGTTTAACTAGTGAAACCTATTTGACCAGCTTACCAAGTGTAATATCTCTGGTTGCCTAGGCATTTCGCAATTCTGTGAGGTATCTAAATACGCGGCGGTCATTCTCTGCTTTGCAGTCATCATTTCTTGTCAGATTTCTTAAATTATACAAGTATTTTAAGCACAATCTCTCTCTCTCTCTGTGCGTGTGTGTGTGTGTGTGTGTGTGTGCGCGCACGCACGCACGCGCACGCACACACACACACACACACACACACGAATCATTTTGCAACGATAGTGAATAGCCTCGCAAATAACATCTGTGCTAAATTAAGGTTACATTATTAATTTAAATAAGTGATTGTTTTTCGGCTTGATCTATGTATGTCATTTCTCTCACCATCACACCTAGCACTATTTGTTTACATAACATTTACTTTACGTTATTATTATTATCACGTAACACCTCCGTGGAGTCCATGGACTCATCGCGGGTAGACATTCCCAGCCACCAAACCGAATGACCTTCACTCTTAATCCACCCACTGTACGCTACATAATCCACCGTCTACACTAAGCCACTTGCTGCTTACTAATACACTGGATAATCCGCCACACACACACACACACCGCCATCTAACGCCTACTAATAGTTTTTATCTGTGTTGTTTGTGTGTGTGTGTGTGTGTGTGTGTGTGTGTGTGTGTGTGTGTGTGTGTGTGTGTGTGTGTGTGTGTGTGTGTGTGTGTGTGTGTGTGAGAGAGAGAGATCTTTGGTTAATTTGACTGCAATGCAGGGAGTTTTCAGGGAGAAAAAAAAAATCGTTGCTACCTCATTAGAAGATCAGCTAATTCACCTTCACTGATAAATGATGAAAAAGACCATATGAAGATTCGAATGCAGATCTTTTCTGTTAGAAGGGTATATTTTCCGTCGATGTTCCAGCTGCGCTACGAAGGCGCTTAAGTTAACGTAGACACCTCATAGTCACTCCCATACCTCATAAGGTTTTGGAAATGAAGCCTTCTGCTACAAGAAGTAGTAGGATCGCAGATGCCCTTCCCACACAGAGTTAGTAGAACAATCACAAGCATCCATGCTCGTGGCGGGATTCAAACTTGCAGCCTCTTGCTGGTGAGTGGATTCGCTAACCGCCTGTCGAAGCAGGCGGACTTTAAGTATATAAGATTAGATAATGTTACTAATTTTGCTTTGAAAAATATTACTTTGAGAAACTTCATCGTATACCTGACACATTTCTTCAGTATGACTTAAAATGATTAAGTTGAACACAATTTGATAATTTATATTAACAAGTTTTAATAATGTTTTATATGAAAAAAGAAAACTATTGTTTATCCTTACCCTTGCTTCTGTGCCATTTTCACATGCCACCAGGGAATCCGGCTACCTTCTGCCAGATTTACATGCTCACTTAAAAAAATTATCATTGCGATGGCATAAAACAAAACTCGATTTTTAGTTTCCATGTCACTGGGAGGATCAAACAGATTGATAAAATTATAAAGAGATTTGAAATCTACCTGAGCGAGAAACGCTTACTTTTTTACCAATTGCAGTTAGCTCCACATACCAATAACATATCTTCAGAGCTGTTTCTTAGTGGTTTGATCTGACCGCCACCAAGTTTTATCACCTAACGCTTCATAACAAGAACTGGGCTAATCAGACAATCTGACAGCATTGTCCCTTCCTTCAAGAAGTGGGCAGGGTTTGCCGAATGACATCACACATGACGTAACTTGTGAAATAACTGCTGACGGTTGCTTAGCTAAACTTACTAATAGAGTTTCCGGTACTTTTTTTTCTAAGTAAAGTAAAAAAAAAATAATAATAATAAAAGAAAAAATTTTATTAAGCATTCTCTCCCGGACTTGAATGACTGGAAACAGATGTGTGTCATAGGTTCATATAGTGACGATGGCGATTATTTATTACAAATAATATTTCATTTATTTCTGTATTTTATTTCATTCATTCATTTCTTTCTTCTTTTTATTTCATTTATCTCTTTCATTTATTGTAAATAAACAAACTGAAATCCGTGTTTATAGAATTGTAAAGACTATTCCGCAGAATTTCCGTACTCTGGGGAAATTATAATATGCTCCGTACTTGGAGGATAGATTGCCATTTAATAATGAATGATATACTATAACTTACATTTAAGGTTTCAAGTACGACTTTTAATGTTTGAACTTTTATGATTTCATAATCGAAACTTAGTTGTATAAAATAATAGTATTGGGAACAAAAAAATAGCAAAAGCTTTTATTGGCAATTGGAGTTGTTTCTGCGTTCCAACATAAAGCTAAAATTAAATTCTAGCTAATTATAATTTTATATATTAAAAGAGTATTAAAAAGACATATCTGGCTATGTATATTTTGAAGGAAGGGATGATATGGTATTTGGCCGGACTCTATTGAAACGAAAATGTATGATTTGAAAAATATTAAGGATGAAGAACAAATATGCGACCATAGATATATCCAAAATACGAAATGAAGTATGAATAGAATCAATAACAAAGAAGATAATGAATCAAATAGCTGTGAATTTTAAAGTTAAGAATTAACAAGCGAACCAAAAATTAAACAATTGAAAGGAACTTTTTTTATTCTTTAATTTTTAAAATAATAAAAATGAAGAACCAAAAAGAAATTAAAGAAGCAAAAGGAAAAGAATCACTATATCTATCTATCTATATATATATGGTTCATTATTTTAAATAGAAGTTTCGTGATGAATTCGAAAAAATCCTAAGATTAATACAATAATTAATTTTTTAAAAGTTTTTGCTATAGATAAGTGGTGTCGGGGACTGTAAGCATAGGTGTTGTACAGTTATGCATCACTTTCTTGCTTAAAAAACGTGCTTCTATAGATGAAATTGACAGCTCTGTGCTGTTATTGAGGAAGAATATTGAAATTTCAGGGATGAATCAAAAGAAAATGGTCAACGTAATTGAAACCTCATTTTAAAGGCATAATACCACTTCAGATTCAAATCCGAACGAATGAATGCTAATGAATGTCATGGGCTCTTCAGCTAATGGCTTCGGATGCACTGCCCCCCCCCCCTTCATTTTTTTTTTTTTTTTCGACAGATATCCTCTCTACTCCAAAGGCACTGTAAATTTTGACGTTTCGAACTCAATGTCTTCTTTAATGTGTGGGAAATGCTGTTTTACCATCAAACTATTACAAGGAATCGAACATCAAAAATAGTTATTGACATGTATTTTTCGTTTCCTGTAGAACTTGTATAGTTATTCTTTAGCGTTTCTCTAGTTGAGAATAGTTATTTCTCACCTAAAAAAATACGTTTCACTATGCTGTATATTTCTCAAATGTTCAAGAAGCTGCATTTGTTTAATTTATTCTTTGTATGAAATAACTAGACTGATTAGGAGCAGTGGCGTATTTAGGTATAGGCCGTATAGGCCCGGGCCTAGAGCGGCAAATTTTGAGGGGCGGCGGAAATTTCTGGGCTCTCATTTTTGTAATTATATTTATTTTACGAATTTACGATATAAATAGGTTATGCATGTAAATCAACATGTTCATTAAATATGGGGGAGGTCGGCATTTTCTGCGGGCCTAGGGGCGGGAAATACCCAAATACGCCACTGATTAGGAGATTGGTTGGTTTCTTTTGATTTATGGCCAAAGCAACTAAGACTGTGAGACGAGTATGCATGTCTGTAAATTGCGTGTTTTGCTGGCCGGGTTGTCTGTTTTTGAGATAAAAAAACTGCGATTTTACGAGAGGAAAATCCCTACCAATCTCTTACGAGGCCCAATAACTTGTTGGGCCTCGTAATACCCCCCCCCCCCCTCCTTCAGATGAAAAATCATTATGAAGGTTCTTCACGTCCTGAACGGGATTCGAATCCAGGTTGCGATTAAGAGACGAACAAGTTGTATATGAGTGCCTCTGTAGTCGGATAAAATGATGGAATATGAGCTGTTTGGTTGGAAAACCTTCAGCTCGATTCTCATTTCTGAAACGAGGTACTTTATCTCGAATAAAAAGACTGGTCTTCTGGTCTCATACAGCAGTGGCGAAGTTTTCCTCGAAGATAACTGGGTTTTTTTATTTCTCAGACATACTTTTTGTAAGACCTTATAGTGGTCAAACAAGAACGTCGGAACCTATAATGAGCTGCTGTAGGTGGTCTGAATGCAGGATGTTGAGTGGGAGTACGCTGAAGGATTATGTTTTACATTTATACCAGGGGATTTCAGGCAGGACATGGAATCAAGGTTTAGAGCATAGGAAACTAGAAAATGAAGAAAATTGGGAATCTGGATTAGGAAATGTAATAATAATCTGAGATAAGAATGCGCCTCGATGAAACAGACCAGGAAGCCGGAATTTCCAGTTGCGCTTTTTTCAGTAACAAGCTAACCAAAAAACAAACAAACAAAACCCAACTTCTTCTTCTTCTTCTTCTTCTCTCTCTCTCTCTCTCTTTCTTTCTCTCTCTCTCTCTCTCTCTGTGTGTGTGTGTGTGTGTGTGTGTGTGTGTGTGTGTGTGTGTGTGTGTGTGTGTGTGTGTGTGTGTGTGTGTGTGTGCGTGTGTGTGTGTGTGTCTGTCAGATTAGAATCCTACAGCCACAAAAAAAAAAAGTAAGCAAAAGCCAACTTAAGCAGAAAATTTGAAGATTCAAGAACAGTAGTTATAATTATATTATATTTTCTATTCTAATCTAATCGTCAAGCGCTGAAAATGGTGCATTTTATCGTTTTCAGCAGGTCTCCGTAGTAGGAGCAAATACTACTGATGCCTCATGTAAATGTGAAAAATGCATATTCACATGTGGTTCAGTAGGCCGATAAGGAAATAGATGAAGCCACTCTCAGCTTTGTATCGTTTGGCTTGCATCAATAGTGCCAAGTGGAATGATCTCTGTAATTTCTGCTCATCTTTTCTATGGTCAGAGCACTGATCCAAATATTTTCTTAATTGGAGTCGAAGTAATTCTTGTTGGAATTACACTTCATGCAGAAATACCACCCGTATTCAAATATTTTGTTTTCACTGAGTGAAGTAAATGTTAAAACTGCAGTGGAAAAAATGCAGCATGTCATAAATGGTTTGCGAGAAAATTTTCAATCTCAATCTCAGCCTATAAAGCTAAAGCTGGGGAAAAAAAAAGAAATTCAAATCTAAATTTGAAAGGGCCAAATGTCACCTCTTGTACACAACGTTATGCCTTTTGGTCCATTGCTCATGGCTTCTGCCTGCGAATTCCTTTACTTTTCTGATATTTTGCATGGATTTTCTCATTTCGAATGTCACAAGGTTTCGTTTTTTAAAAAGACTATTCACTAGATCACTAGTTATTTTTGTTGTCAATATCGTTGTCTTTAAAACTGTCATCACTCATAGAAATTCTTAAGCATACATTCTTAACATCAGAAGAGCAAAAAAATTACTAATCAGCTTTTTACTGAGTTTATCATGTTTTTTTTTTTTGGTTACGCCCCACAATGCTAACCAACTGAAGATAATTTCAAGTCGACTTTAGAAAATTTCCGCGTGTAATTTTATCAGTGCATACATAACTGCTTTCGAGTTGTAAGACAGTCGTAACCAATTCTTAAACATAAATACACTCGGGTCTCTTTTTATGCGGATTTGAAGTTATACGGTGCGTAACTTCAAAATTTATGTACCGTTGTACATAACGAACAGCGTGTTGCAGCACATTCTGGCGTAACGTGAGTAACGTGTAAACAGTGAGTGTCCGTGAAGTTTAATTTTGCATGTGAGTAAGTGTTTGTCTAGTCATTATGAAAGTCTACATTTTGCTAATTTTTATTTTAGAGATTTAATTTAGCCCAATGGAGAAAAAAAAGCACCAAAGAAAAGCAATTTCTTTGGAATGAAAATTGCAATTTTAGATCGCTTAGCAAAAGGAGAGGAATCTATAGCGATTGGCAAACATTTTAATTTAGGCGAATCTACTATAAGAGCAATTAAAAAGAATGAAGTCGCAATAAGAAAATCTGTCATTTCTGGCACAAAACTAAGTTCCAAATTATCATCGTTCTCAAGAGATGCTTTATTAGAAAAAATGGAACGAGCGCTCGTAATTTGGATTGAAGAATTAACTGAAAGAAGAATTCCTATTAGTAGTTATTTAATTAAACAAAAAGCTATTCGGTTTAATAAACAGATGAAGCAATTGGAGCCATCTACTTCCGCTTCCCAGGCTGATAAAGAATTTTCGGCTAGCAAAGGATAGTTAACCGGGTTTTTAAAAAGGAATGTACTTCATAACGTGAAGATTACAGGCGAGGTTGCAGCAGCAGTGAAGAAGCAGCCAAACATTTTCAAGAAAAATTAGCCAAAATTATTGAAAATGATAGATATTTTTCCGATCAAGTGTTTAACGCTGACGAAACAGGATTGTTTTGGAAGAAAATGCCTAGTCGAATTTACATCGCAAAGTCTGAGAAAAAAGCAAGTGGGTTTAAAGCAAGCAAAGATCGAGTAACGTTGTTACTTTGTAGCAATGCATCAGGAGATCGAATGTTGAAACATCTCCTAGTAAATCAATCTCTAAGACCATCTGCTCTGAAAGGCAAAGATCTAAAACAGCTACCAGTACATTGGATGGCTAATACAAAAGTCTGGGTAACAACTGCTGTATTTACGAAATGGTTCAATAATTCTTTGTACCAGAAGTGGAAACATATATGAAGCAAAAAGCTCTCGATTTTAAAGTTTTATTAATTGTTGACAATGCACTAAGTCATTCGCATTTAGAACATCCAAATGTGTAGGTAGTGTTTTTTCCACCCAATACAAGCTTTATTCAGTCATTAGATCAAGGCATAATTGCTACTTTTAAAAAATATTACGTTAAGCACACTTTTCAATTTATATTGGATAAACTAGAAAATGAATCATTAACAGTAATTGACGTTTGGAAAAAATTTTCTATTTTGGACTGCTTAAATCATGTTGCATCTGCTATCGTTGAAATAAGACCACAAACTTTAAAAGCCTGCTGGAAAGCAGCTTGGCCTGGATGTGTGGCTATGGATGTGGCTTGGCCAGGAAATTGGTGGAGAAAGTTTTGACACATTTAGCCAGAATGATGTAGACGAATTGCTTCTGGATAATGCCTTAAGTGATCATTAGATATCGATTAACTTTAGGTATCGTCGAAGATCCAGAAAACAATAGTGAAGCGGAAGAAAAACCTGTCCCTCTCACTGCAAATATAATTCGAGAAGGTCTTGAACTGTGCAATAAATTGGAAAATCATTTTCTTGTTAATGCACAAATTCTGAACGAGCCTTTAAATTCCAACATGAGGCTGAAGAACTGTATGTCTGGATATCGAGAGCTGTATAAAAAATTAGTGACATCATAATCGAAGTTTAATCACTGATTACATTGTCAGAAGAAAAAAAAATCAGCACAGAATGATGGTGAAGCTAATTCTGTTTGTGATACATACAGATCTGATGCGCTGACTATCCCTTCTGGTGATGAAAGTGATTTCGCATCAGTTCGCAAACGTTGCCGAATATTGTCTAATAGCGACGATAATTCTGATGACAAAATGTAAAAAAAAAATTTGACTTTTCGATAAAATTAAATGAATAACGCTTTAAAACAAACTTAGGCATTATTATTTTCATGAATTTTTATAAATTTTTTTATGCGATTTTAGGTTTATTTTAATTCATTGCTTCGATTTTATGCGGTTTTAGAAAAGTATGGAACGTATCCCTAATTTTTCAACGTAAGTTACGTTTTTTTTGGCGATTTTTTATATGCGGTTTTCTGTGGAACGTATCTACCCCATAAAAAGAGACCCGGCTGTATATTTTTGAACGACATAAAAAATTCTCTCACTTGACGTTTGCTAGTTACTTTTACCATTCATATTTTTATGTGATTCCCACCAATCTGTATATTTAGAACCGTAGATAAGCTAAGGATTAGATAATCCTGAAATCGTGCTTCTTTAAAAACCGCCTTTTCCACATCGTATATGTAAAGTAAGTATTCCTTGAAGGGTCCTCCTAAATTTATATAAATGAAAGTAAGGCTCTTTTGTTTTAGGCTAATTTGTACGAAACAGTTTTATATTTCATTTTATGAAACAGTTTTGGTAATTTGAATTTCATTGTATCTCATCGCGATTTTCAAGCTGCTATTTTTCTTTCTTTCTAAGTATATATTTGATCGATTTACATATCATAGTGATTTCAGTCATCTATCATTTTATGTATGCAAAGAGGTCTCGATAAATTTTAATCTCAACGTTAATGTTTGAGAGAAGAATGACTGTGCACCATAGACTTACAAAAGTCTTCTCCTCCCGTATCTTTCAGGAGATGAAGGTTTCATCAAAAGACCTCGATGTACTCTACTACTTCTTCAGGATGCAGGATTAGATGTCTGCACTGTTTTCTGTTCCGACTTTCGGAGTCTGCTAGTGAATATTAGATTCTAAGAGTTACTATATGAATGTATATAGCCAGCGCTCGACAAATTATGCAAACTCTACTTACTCCCTACTCAAAAACTTTACTCGCCCAAGAACCGGCCCCCATTTTTTAATGATATGTGCCATAAGTCAATAGAAGTCATAAAGTGATTAGTAGCGGTGCTGAATTGTTTTGTTAAAGTTAAAATTATAGTTTAGAACGTTATTTTTTAGTAAATAAAATATTTTATTTTGTCCAGGTATAGGATGAACCACCCTGGTTTGGTGGGCTGAGTAGCTACCGTACCCCCACTCCCCATCTCCAATCAACAGGCTGCAGGTTTATTGGAGACTTGAAGTGATTCGAAAAAGTTTCTTGTTTGATTTCTGGCGCAGGATTTCCGGATTATGTAAAAAATAAATAAAATTAAAAAATGACGAAAAAAAACCTTAGCCCATTCACCATACTAATATATGTTTCATAACCGTTCATGAATGGAAATGACATAAGAAAATGAATGAATTAGCTCTATAGTTAAATCTTCGTACTCATCTTTCGTCTTCCAGCGGTAACGGGTTTCAAATGTTTCACATTTACTGGCAGCATTAGAATGAACGTTACATGTAATTTTGCTCACAGAGATTGCAATTAGCTCTGACAGTTGTCTTTAAAATAAAAGCGCACGCACCACATACCGAACTTGTGGTATTTGAAATTCATGTTTTCTTTCTTTGTAAAGTAGTATATAAATTTTTAAAAAAAGTTATAAAATATTCCGTAATGAAAACATAGTGACCTCCAACATTGATAGAGACGATCGATGTTAATTATTTTTAATTCTGTTTCACGAATTTTATTTCTGCATGCTTCAGATATTTTAACAAAATATTTATATCGTTGTTTATTTTGCTGAGAAATGTTTATTATTAATTTATTTTCATAATGTCACAACATAAAGCTTAAGTTGCTTATCTCGAATGCATATCTCTTATACAAAGGCACGTAGTAAACTGAGAAACTGCTTACTATCGAAATGGATATTTGTTTCATTTCTTGCTAATGTTTACACGTTTGGAAAAATACTTGAACTAAATAAATTCCGTAAATTGGAAGTAAATATATTTAATTACAAAATCTCATGTTTATCACGCCTTTTTTTCTAAATAATTATTATTCAGAAAAAAATCTTGAACAAAATCTTCTTATCTGTATCATCTAGATCTGGCTAGTTTGCATATACAGTATTCTAAAATCTTAACACTGTGTTTAGAAGGTCTAGACTGTTAAAAGCATTAGTCAAAATATATGAGCAGCATAGCTTTGACAGAAATGCAGTTAATTTCTTATACGTAGTGATAAATGAATTTACAGTAGCATTAAATAAATTAAACGACTGAATAATTTGTTAAAATTTCATTATAGTCCTTTTGTTGTACGAAGAAGGAATTCTTTGCACAAAACACTGCTCACCGATCAGGTGAAAATATATTATCATATAGAGAATGAAAATGAAAATTGCAATCTTTTGTAAAGTGATATATCCACAGAATAATCGATTCAATTATATTCTTATTTCCGTCTCTCCATTTTGCTCTCATTTACTTTTAACATTTTAGTATGTGTAACACTTTTTTTTTAAAATAAAAATTGTTTACATCGTCTATAAAGAATACTTTGCACACGACAGCAGAGAAATCACACGATACGGAATAAGGGTATCTCCCCCCTTCATAAACCTAAGTAAATATGTACAAGCGTATAAGATAATTAAGAGGCTTTCACCCCTTGCTCACCATACTCAGTCACAGTTATATGATTTTTGTATTCATCTAAGTAAGAAAGTACCTATGAGAAGAAAAATTTACTAGTTGCATTCATGACCAACAGATGGGGCCGGAGTTTCATCTAAGCAGAATTTCGCTTCTGTAAAGCAAAAGTTAACAATTTCTGTAAAATAGTTAAAAAAACTAAAATTTTATTGGTCTCTACAAAAGCGCTGCTGGTAAATTAAAATGAGCTAATTATCTAAATATTTCAGTACCACCATAAATGGTATTCATTTATTTTAATTCTCCGTTAAATAATCAGCAAGTAGAGGTAGATAGGATCCAGAAGCAAGTGAATGATGGTGGCAGGTCTATCGAATGCACTAAAATGAAGATAGGTTGAAGAGTTGTGGATTACAGAAATTTGTTAATAGACGGAAGAGGGATGAAATGACTGAAACATATAAATTAGTGAGATATTTTTACAGACTAATAGACGAAATTTTTTAGAACAGGTGTTAGAGCGAGGGACTATCCTTGGAAATTAAGCAAGAGTGTGGTTAGTAATGTGAATTATTTGAATAGGTTATCAGAGTCTGTTCTAGGTGTCATGACTGTGAATGAATTCAAAGCAAAATGTGATGAATAGATATTGTACGAGGATGAATATTGTACGAATATTAGATAGTAGTGCTTGGCATAATGTTTAAAGCTTCTCTAGATGAGTCTACTGACTCTTCGCAGCTCCATGGAGTTGTCCGTGTAATAATAATAATAATAATAATAATTATAATTATAATAATAATTAGTATTGTGCGTGTATGTATACGTTCTTGAACCATTCTATATAGTGCTCTGCGCAAGGTCAAGGTTTAAATCTTGTTGTTGAGTGATTAGGTGTTTCTTGTTCGGAGCTTTTGAAATATATATATATACAGGGTGTTCGGGATAAATTTGACAGTTTCGTAAGGAAAAAGAAAATCTACTTTGTATCTATTAAATTTAATGAATTGACAAAAAAACATTACAGGCAGAGTTAATTACAATACTATCAACAAGATTTACTCAAAATAACCACCATTAGCATCGATCACAGCTTCAATTCTGCTTCGGAACCTCGAACAAGCTGATGCTACAGTCTCCCTGGGAAGGGCCGCAAAAACTGTTTTAATTTTATCCATTAACTGGGCTTTTGTATTACTGGAAGTGCGGTTGGTGTCTTTTTCAACTGCGCCCCATACAAAATAATCCATGGGGTTAAGGTCTGGGGAGTTTGGAGGCCAAACATTTGGACTGGTGAAGTCGTAGAAATTTTCAGACAACCATTTTTGACTTTTCCCAGAGGTGTGGCAAGGGGCCGAATCCTGCTGCCATACATACGGCCTACCATTGGCTACCCTTGTTATCCAGGGCTTGACTACAGTTAGCAACTCCACGAACAAAGCCCGAATTCCAATGCCAGGGTTCTTCAACACCTGTTCCTGCAGATTTGCGAGGAATTCTGCTGTACGAACGCAATCAGATCGTCTGCTAGGGATCTTTCTTCTTGCTACATCCTCGTAGTCACCATTGCAAGTCTCTAGTTCATGCCTGATTGTTTTTACTGTATTCAGGGAGCATTGGGCAGCAGTCGTAATATCCTTATTTTGATGGCGGGCACGAATCATCATGATACAAGTTATTCTCTTCCATGATTCAGGTGGGTTCCAGCTATCCATCCTTTCTGACATCTTGTATATGAATGAAGAAGGGTCCAAACTTTTAAATGAAGAGAAGTGTGTGTTAATACATGTAACTTACGGAAAAATATAATTAATTATAAATATGTCAAATTTATCCCGAACACCCTGTATATATACACTGGATAACTAAAACTATATTTTCTAGTTTTAGTTATCCAGCGTATGACTCCTCTCATATAAACCGACGAATTAAGATGAACGTACTTTATATAGACATTGCAAATCCTTTCTAAAGGGTGCAACACGGAAGTGACTAGCAGGACGAGATGCAATAATATTCTAACCACGCTCGTAGTAGTACCGAGGATAAGATTTATTTATCAAGGCTTAAAAACAAATAGAGTATATATACAAACATTAGATATTATGCAGGTGCGAAATATATTCATTTCTGTCAAATCGTTCTGAGAATTAGATAGTTATAACAACAGACGAAAATGTAAATAGCTTACTCTATAATAGTATTGCGTTGCCTGGATAGCTTAATTTACTCCTTCATTGGAATTTATTATCAATGATTAAGAAAATTGAGAGTTTTCTTCCTGTTTCATCTCTCATTTTTCTCTTAATATAACTTATTGGAACTGCATACGCTAGCAAAATGTTTGATTTCTAAATGATGTCCACAACAACCTCCAGCTTCATAGAAATATCTTACATTTTAATAAGGTGTGCCACCGATTTACCTTGCTTTAATTATTTAATTATTTAACCTTCCTCAATTAATTGTAAATTAATTGAGGAAGGTTAAAAACATTTTCTTTATATTACTAAAATTAAGGGGATATTAAATCCCACATAGTTTTAAAACCGAATAAGAAACTCAAAGATAGGAATCAGAGAGTTTCTTGCCGAATATAGTAAACTATAAAGTATCGGCGAACACTAGCGTTAGCAAATGCAAGTGATCCTAGTACGTAGTACAATCTCGGGCAACTCGTTGCAAAGGTGAGTAAAGTTCAGATCTCTATTCTTAGGTATTATCCATAATGTATAATGTAAAAACACATTTCCTAGGAAAAGTATGCTGTTATTACATTATGGAGGGAGGTCACCACCCAGACCGGTTTCAGCCTTTTTTGAGGCCTCATCAGTGAGTGGCTAGACCTAATACCGAAGTGTATAGCGAAAAGAACTTATATACTCTGCGAACGAGTTTTCCAAGTAGGTGCAACCATTAAGTTACTTAAGTATAAAGAGCTAATAAGCTTCATTTCGGCAATGAAAACATTACTAAAATTAAGGGGATATTAAATCCCACATAGTTTTAAAACCGAATAAGAAACTCAAAGATAGGAATCAGAGCTTAATGGTTGCACCTACTTGGAAAACTCGTTCGCAGAGTATATAAGTTCTTTTCGCTATACACTTCGGTATTAGGTCTAGCCACTCACTGATGAGGTCTCAAAAAAGGCTGAAACCGGTCTGGGTGGTGACCTCCCTCCATAATGTAATAACAGCATACTTTTCCTAGGAAATGTGTTTTTACATTATGGATAATACCTAAGAATAGCGATCTGAACTTTACTCACCTTTGCAACGAGTTGCCCGAGATTGTACTACGTATATGTGGGATTTAATATCCCCTTAATTTTAGTAATGTTTTCATTGCCGAAATGAAGCTTATTAGCTCTTTATACTTAAGTAATTTTCTTTATAGTCTAGCAAATGGTCTACTGCTTAAAAAAAACTGTATATGCAGTATATGCATGCGTGTGTAATGAAGCTAAACCATGTAAAAGTTGATGATAAATGTCTGAAATATTTAGGCGTGACAGTCAACTGTGTGCGTGTGCGTAATGAAACATTTAAAAATGAGGTCGAGGATGAACGACTCAAGTGTTTTAATATCATATCTATACTATGTAGGAGGGTCTGTGGTGTTGAGAAAACGCACACAACACATGCATTCTTACTTTTCAGTGTTATATCAATACTGAAAAAATATTCTGTGAAATATATAACAAAACTTGTTTTTAGTGTTCTTCGGATTAAGGGGTGTTTCTGTTGTTAAGAGAGTCGGAGTCATTTTTGGAATTAAAATTTGATAAAAACGATAAACTAATGTATAATAAATAAGTAATGCATTTTTTATTGCTGGAGACAGTTGTAAACAAAGCGCGTTTCGCAATGGCATTTTTATATAGCTACATCATTTATAGTCACAACAGGTGAATTCATACTCACTTTTTTCACACGTAGTGTAAACATATAATACCGTTTTGCCATTAACACCATTCAAATCGAAATCAAAATTAATGACTAAATTTTACCGGATTGAATTAAAATTCATTCAGCAATACCCAAAAAATTACAAGAAAAGGAACAGACAAAATGAAGCTGATGCGTTTATGTAATTTGCGAAATCTACCTAAAAATTAAAGGTAAGTAATTCGATTCAGTAGTGGTCATTAATAAGAGACTCTTCACAAGAAAATGGGATTAAATTGTTTTATGGTTCCTTAAGGTATGACAGCTGGTACCTCCCTCGATGAATCCCTGTCTCACTGGAGGTTTCTCTTAATAATAATAATTATTATTATTATAAATGAAATAGGCTAATATAGTTAAGTTAGTAATTTCGTACATTTATCACAAAGCATTAGTGTATTGTTACTTCAACTTACTACTCACCATAGCTGGAAAGGTAAAAAAAAATCTAAACGTTATTTTCAACCATCTCTGTTTATATATATATATACAGGGTGTTCGGGATAAATTTGACATATTTATAATTAATTATATTTTTCCGTAAGTTACATGTATTAACACACACTTCTCTTCATTTAAAAGTTTGGACCCTTCTTCATTCATATACAAGATGTCAGAAAGGATGGATAGCTGGAACCCACCTGAATCATGGAAGAGAATAACTTGTATCATGATGATTCGTGCCCGCCATCAAAATAAGGATATTACGACTGCTGCCCAATGCTCCCTGAATACAGTAAAAACAATCAGGCATGAACTAGAGACTTGCAATGGTGACTACGAGGATGTAGCAAGAAGAAAGATCCCTAGCAGACGATCTGATTGCGTTCGTACAGCAGAATTCCTCTCAAATCTGCAGGAACAGGTGTTGAAGAACCCTGGCATTGGAATTCGGGCTTTGTTCGTGGAGTTGCTAACTGTAGTCAAGCCCTGGATAACAAGGGTAGCTAATGGTAGGCCGTATGTATGGCAGCAGGATTCGGCCCCTTGCCACACCTCTGGGAAAAGTCAAAAATGGTTGTCTGAAAATTTCTACGACTTCACCAGTCCAAATGTTTGGCCTCCAAACTCCCCAGACCTTAACCCCATGGATTATTTTGTATGGGGCTCAGTTGAAAAAGACACCAATCGCACTTCCAGTAATACAAAAGCCCAGTTAATGGATAAAATTAAAACAGTTTTTGCGGCCCTTCCCAGGGAGACTGTAGCATCAGCTTGTTCGAGGTTCCGAAGTAGAATTGAAGCTGTGATCGATGCTAATGGTGGTTATTTTGAGTAAATCTTGTTGATAGTATTGTAATTAACTCTGCCTGTAATGTTTTTTTGTCAATTCATTAAATTTAATAGATACAAAGAAGATTTTCTTTTTCCTTACGAAACTGTCAAATTTATCCCGAACACCCTGTATATATATATATATATATATATATATATATATATATAGAGAGAGAGAGAGAGAGAGAGAGAGAGAGAGGCCATGGTCTTGTGTGTGTGTTAAAGATACCAAGAAATTTTATATACTTGGTTTTAATCCTTTTCCCACCTGAAATATATTCACGTCAGAGGTACTTGTATATAGAGGCTACCCAAGGTAAAAAAAAACTCTCTACATCTTTCTCTCATCCAGAGATTTTTATTAAGAAGTTCAAGCACATTTTGTCTACTTGTATATGAGATATATATGACTTCTGCATTTCTTCAGCCTTGGTATCTCTCCTGGGTTTGGCTCCCACTGAAGAGACCTCAATAAAGGTCGAAACCGGTCTGGGTAGTGGTCCGTCCAATTATGCATTGCATTATACATGCTTGAAAGGGGGGGGGTGATTTACATTATGGGATACATACTAAGGCAAGTGATATGAAATCATTAGCCTCTATATACAACTAGCTCAGACGTGAATATATTTCACTCGCGAAACTTTGTTTTGCTTTGTTATAGATATATATATATATAGAAAGTTTTTTAACTTGGGTATATTATGTATTCAAGATACCAAGTAATTTTATATAAACTTAGTTTTTAATCCTATTTCCTAAGTGGGCAAACAGACAAGTAAGTCAAGTTTGCGCCTGCACGTAGTGCAAGTCTAGGCAACTCGTGGTAAAGATGGATTAAGCTCTGATCGCTTTCCTTAGTATTTTTCCCTTAATGTAAAGCACATCCCCTTGCGGAGATGTATGATGCTATACATTAAAGGCAATGGTCACTACCCATACCGGTTTGTTGGCCGACTGGTTACTGGATACGCTAACCAGTCGGCCAACCAGGCCGGTTGTTTACGACTATTTACGCCTATTAATTTCATATTTTTAACTCTTTAACTATATGTGAGATCCTTGTTCTTGTTTCTGATTCTTATTTTTGTTCTCGATGCTTTTTAATAATTTCCTTTTGCAAAATTCCGTAAAATTCCTTGATTTTATTGTTGACAGCTGTAATTAAAACTTGTATACCGCAGTTTAAATATTTGGAAACAGTGACCTACCACAAGAAAATTGTAATAAGGAGATCGTAAAGAGAACTCGACAGACCAATGACAGACACCTTGAGCATCGCATTTGCACGCCGACAATCATCGCCTCGTGGTGAGTTAGTGAGCTAAAGTCTTCTCTGGTAGAAGAATGAGATTTGTTGCCACAAAATTTTATAGACACCCCCATATTCATCATAGTTCACTGCTGTAAGGTACGTTTAGCTTTAGAGGAATCATACGCCATACTGATTTTATGTGGCCATATTTGTGAGCATACTGTTACTGTTTCTTCTGTGGTGTGATTTTCTTTTGTTGTTGTTGTTGTAATTCTTATACATGTCCGATGTTTCTTGTTGTCTCTTCATTTCATTATTATTCTATTGTACACCACCATACCAAATTTTTTCTTTTTTTCATCGAAAAAAGAGACCCCCATAATGACTTCTACAGTATGTTGTTTACCAGTATTTATAATAACAGGAGTGATACGAGTTGTTTCTGTTCAGCTCATATGAGCGATCTGCTTTGGTTGGGAAAAACCTGTGTTGAAATCTTGTTTTGGGCAGGAAAAACTTTTATAAGGGTTTTTCAGCTGAAGGTGAGTTAACCAGTTTCATATAGAAATGGAAGGGTTTCTTGCCCTTTAAAACTGGCACGCTTTCCAAGGAATTACAATTAATAGAACAACACTAGTCTCAACCTTAGATTTATTTTACTTGAAAAGGTCTCAAGTAAATCTCACAATCTGGCTGAGCCTCCTCAGCCAGATTCTTTTCTTTTCTTTATTTTTTTAATGTGACTCCCACCAACCAAAGGCTGTGGACCTATAGTTTATTAAATACCGTGGGCCGAGATACTAAACAAAGAACTTTATCCAAACACGAGGCCTCTAGTAAGCAGGATGGTGGTCTTACACCGGCTGATGAAATTTGTCTACCACCCAAAGGCATTCACAAAACTTCACAAACAACATCACAAGAAATTTATGGGGATTCATATCAACATCCTGAACTGTTACTGAGTTGTGACTTCAGATAAAAAAGGAATCAAAAAGTTGATTTCAGCTCCATAATCATTCCGAATCGAGCACTTGTTTATGCAGAGTGTTTTAAATGTGAAAATATCCGTAATATTTATAAGTAATTTTGGAAAACAACTCACTCGCGCACATAAACATGTATATAGTTCAGCTGTGAACAAGAACATGTACTCGTTGTCAATGACAGCAGTTTCGATAAAAGATTAATCCTTTCTTTCAGTGAAAAAAATTATCGTGTTTGAAGTGTTTATCTCTGTGTTTCGTTTTTCTGAATTTTTCTCTCTGTATATTTGCACCCAGTGAAGTCCTTTGACAAAAGTACGAAATTATTACTAGTATTCTAGTTAATAGTAATAATAGTTGGTGCTGTTAATGCACTTCGGCGTTAATCAGCCATGCGAACAAGAGATCTACAAATCCCCCCCCCCCCCCACACACACACACAGAGACTAGTTTCTTGACTAAAAATAATAAATCGAGGTACTTACAGACATTCAAGCCCAGCAACCAATCCTGATTGATTGCTGGGCTTGAATTTAGGATAAGGTAGTGAAGCAAATTTAGGATAAGGTAGTGTGCATTCCATATATGTGTGTGTGTGTGTGTGTGCAAATTGAGAATTTCCTGGTTGAGGGGTGAAAAATCTACATTTCCGGGAAGAAAAATCCTGCTACATCTGTATGAGACCAATTGACTCACCTTCTGTTGTAAAGCCCTGATAAATGTTCTTCGCGTCCTAGAGAAGAAATCGAACTTAGGGACTTGGAGCTTCTTGACTATAGTCGATGTGTGTTATCCTTCCACATTTCTAGCAATAATAAGTTTCGCTTAAATCTACCAGGTGACACTTGACAGTTTAGATTTTCAAGGGCATAATAGGCAATTGTCAGGAAATAAGCAGAATGACGGTTGTCACTACTTCAAAAGGTTACCAATATATGTCACGCTTTTAAGAAAGAAATGAAGCAATTGAAGCTTTTGGATCTTCATATAATTAGTAAATAAGCAATATTTTATCTCATGTTTTATTGCGGCAATTCTTGTTGTCGGCGGTGGTGGTGGTGGTGTGTGTGGGTGTGCGCGCGCACGCGCGTAAAGGTGAAGATCGGGTCAATAATGAAACGTTAGTTATATATATATATATAATACCAGGAAACACAGTATCATCAAAGAATATTAATGTGAGAAACGTATCTTTAGAAGACAAGATTTCACTGGAGTCTATTTCTGCTAGAAGATATATTCATCGGTATGTACAAGTATTTCTTTATAAAATAATGAACGGAGTTCTGAACGTCTTGGAGAAGCTTCAAAATAAGCAGATCCGACATCAAGGCGTCTAGCGTGACGTTGCTTTTCTTTTATAGGAGAACGAGTAAAATTCTTCGCCATGTAACCTCGTTCCTCTTTAACCCCACAACACTTGTTTAGGTAGGCACACTAGGCGTGGCTTTAATATCTGTCCTTCTTGAAGGTCATTATTCAGTCGTCTGCATTTGTTTTTCAAATGTTATGAGTTGTTCAAAATGAAGACAATAGCAGTGACATAAATCTTACCGTATTGTGAGGAACTCTGTGACAAACAGATTTGCTCATCCTGTTCGAAAGATTATAACAAAGAATGAGAAAGAGAGGAAATGCCAAGCACCAAGTGTTAAAAAAAGAGAACGAATAGCAAATGAAAGACAAAAAAGAAGTGCTGACAAGTAAAATCAAAGTATGAGAAAAGTAAATGCGGCGGGCATATGTCCCGGAGGGAAAACGGGTGCTATTAGTTAAGGGAGAAAATAATTCGGCTCTTACAGCATTGAATATAGTGAGTGTCGGGAGATTACAGGTCGAGGGCCTCGCTCATCATGATAATCATGAAATTGCTCTGTGTAGGTAGTGTAATTTTTGAACAGTGAAGAAATTTTCCATTGTGTTTATATGCAAAATTGCAAAAGCGTAACCTTACAAGATTTTCCTCGTCAAGTTATACCTTTTATAAGTTTGCAAGATAGAGTATTTAAATGATATTTGATTGATTTTATATACATGGCGAAAAAAAAACCAAATTTTTTTTTTCGCCATGAGATTTTTGAGATCATTTCACTCTAAATGAAGATAGAAGGTCTCTGATTTCTGTGCGGTTCGTCATTGTAATTTGTGTATATGAAATACTGCAGTTTCCTGATATAATATGCATATTGAAGAAATTTTTCGAGAAACGTTCCCGGTCTTGCTGCATTATTATCTCAAATTATCACTTGACTTCCTTTTGTGGCTACATTTTTTTTTGGTATAACTTTTTTGCAAACTCAAAACTCCTAAGAGCATGTATTCATTGATTGTCAATATATGCTCTCCATATATTGATTGTCAATATATGCTCTCCATTTTAAGATAATTTTAGTTGAGTATCGAATATGGTCTGAAGTAACCCGAAACATCTTGAATTAAAATTGGTGTGTTCCTGCAGTTAAATGTCAGTTTTTAAATCTTTAGGAGAACGGTGTTCATTCAAGATGATTACATTTATCATAATGTATAGAAACTGTGTATTCTTTAGTAAAAGCTTTCGAATACTACTATTTTCTTCTTTTTTTTTTTCACTCCTAGAGAATAAGATATTTTCTCCTAGAAGACTTAATATAAATATCTGGAATCGGGCAAAATATTTGACAGGCTATTAAGAAAGCTTAGAAATGGAGGAAACTACTTTAAAAGGAATCAGATGATAAAAGTGACACGAAAACTGAATATGAAGATGCTCTAGATGCCTGGAGTAACTGTAACTACTTTGAAAGACTGCTAAAAGATACGCGGCAAAGATGGTCGAAAACTTTCAAGTGTAGATGTTCGACCAGAAATGCTCAAATATGGAGGTACAAAAGTTTTACAGTGGCTACACTGTATAATTTAGAAGTATTGGTCAGAGGGTCGAATTTCGGATGTTTGGAGTAGAGCTCTCATAGTACCCATCTGTGAAAAGGGAAATAAAACTAAGTGTGAGAATTATGGATGAATTTCCTTATATTTATACAAATTTCGTAATATTTATACAAATATACTTGAGAAAGGCTAAGCACAATTGTGGAACTGGGAGAAAAACAAGCTAGATTCAGGCACAAGCTGTCAGAATCACATTTTCACTTTTAAACAAATAGTTGAGAAATCATAGGAATATAAAATGGATTCTGTATTTAAGTTGTGTTAATCTGGAAATGGCATATGATAAGGTAACAAGAGAAAAGCTTTTCAAAACTCTACAATTATATGATGTCGATGGGACATCATATCAAGCAATATATAATTTATATTTGAGTTTATATATCTCCACTGTTAATGATCATCTATATGGATCACATTATAAGGTAAAGTGTCATTAAGCTGGTATCAAAATTGCAGTTATTAATCCTAGTTCTTTACTTTATTCCGGTGATGTTTTACTCCTAAATACTTAAATAAATAATGAAAATAGCCAGAATATAGAAAACTTCAACTGTAGTCTCAATGGAGAATCTATAGAACTAGTGAAACATTTCAGATATTTATGCATCATTTTAGTGAAGGCGAATTAAATATGAAAATAGACAGCAGAATTAGCAAAGCGGATATGGTAGGAAGTTAGCTGAATAAATTTATACGGAATAAGAAAGAAATTAATTTAATCACTAAATTAGCTCTATGCAAGTCAGTTCAAACCAATTTTAACTTATGGATCTGAGAGGTGGGTTAGAAATAAACCTCTAAGAAATAAACATCTAACGACATTAGCAAACATTCGTGGCTACAGTGGTATTCAGTTTAGCCTGTTGGTTATACATTACTATCGACGGTTTACTCATTTTTTTTGTAACGTTATGTTCAATTTTAGTAAAGAAAAACTTCGTAACTTAATAGCAGTGTTACAAAACATGTTATATGTACAGTAATTTGATAATATCAAATAGTTTTCATTACTACGTTATCGAGCTGGACATTCATCTTTCATTATCTTCTCGCAGTTCGATATGAAGTTTCACAATTTAAGAAGTTAGCGGCAGAACTGCTGTAGGTAGGTGTCTGATTGCAGAAAACGTTCCGCGACTGACATTGATCCATGAATGAGATTTGGAAAAGTGTTCAGACGTCAATGCAACCTATGCTAGTGCCAAAAAAATTTAAGATCACATCCTCTACTAGAAATGCTTATGTTTTCTGAGACGCGAATACCTACTAGTGCCACAATTAATTCAAATTATGTCAAAACACTGCAAAAATTGAAGACACGAGTTCAAAGAGTTCGTTTTTATAACTGAAGTTGGGCTGTTTGGAATTATAGTAGAAGAAAATAAGACTTATGCGGTCAGTGCATTTACCTCTGTTAATTGCATATTTTCAGCCGAGTTTCCTGCTTTTCCGGAATTAAAAAGAAGAGTTTCTGGAAAGAAGAAACTTTCACCTACTTGAGGCCGACTAACTCATCCTCATTTGAAGTCTGGATAAATCTATCCCACTGGTTTTAACAGGCCTTTAAGGCCCACAACCTTCCAAGCATGCTTGGATTTCGTAACCGAAATACGAGGAGAGAATGGTCACTCCTATGCCTCAAGGTATTCTTGGCTGTATCCCTGTGTGTTCAAGGGGCCGGTTTGCCTGCTTGCGGGATGAAAAACACCAGATAAACTGGCGGAAAAAACCCTACTGCCCGCGCCCAAGACCGGCTAACTTGGCTATGGCTGAGGAAGATCCTTCAGCTCCTCACGTCTCCGACGGGAATCGAACCTAGGACACTTCTTCCCCAGGCATATGGTTGCGAAGCGCAAAGCCACTAGGCTAACCGCGCGGACAGTCTGGATAAAGGTTGTCTCAAATAAACGCCTTCATTGATTGAGCTATAGAGGATCCTGTTCTGACATAAAGCATATTTTCTTTCAAAAATCAGTGCATGGCTTAACACAAGTGCACAAACGTTTGCTGAAATTCATTGCCATGGTTTTACTATTTGGATCACCCATACATCCCACGTGGCTCCATCAAAGTTCAGTCTATCTTCCGACACTGAAGGGATATTTCAGAAGACATCACCCTCTGCCAGATGACGAAGTCAAGATGTGGTTCAGTCACCAGGCTGCATGATGGACTCATTAAATCCCCTAGGCTTCCATGGAAGTGGGTTGATCGTAGGGTGATTATGTTAAGAAATAAACGTGTAAAATTGCAGAATAAAGTTCAAGGAAAGTACACATTTTTATTTCAATGAAATATGTACTTATTTAAAATATTAGGCATTAATTTACAGCATCTCATCAAATATATTTATATGAGAAAACGAAACATGTTAATTGATAAGAAAACCACGTAACACCGTCAGTTACTGAGCACTGTCCTTTTTCTTTGTGTGTGTGTGTGTGTGTGTGTGTGTGTGTGTGTGTGTGTGTGTGTGTGTGTGTGTGTGTGTGTGTGTGTGTGTGTGTGTGTGTTATTATTATTAAGAGCGACTTCCAGGGAGTCAGAAACTCATCGAAAGAGGCCACATACTACACACACACACACCAGCTATCATAGTTATTCTTTAATTCATTCACACTGCTTGCACTCACAACATCCAATGACAATCCATTCCAATCACGCACCACCCTCTGAGAGAAAAATCTAGCCCTCACACCCTTCTTGGCGGCCTTCATTCTCAGCTTCCAAGGATACCCTCTCGTCCTTTTCCCACTCTCCATAAATTTGAAAAATTTCATCAATTGAAATCCTGTGTGACCCTTTCAGAAGTTTGTAAGTCTCAATCATATCACTTCTCTTTCTCCTGTGTGCTAGTGTCTGCAGTCTACAAATTCTCAATCTGTCTTCATAATTCTACAATCCTGATATCATTTTTAAAACTCTCCTGTGTACTCTCTCCAATATATCAGAATCACAACGGAAACCAGGAGACCAGACCTGCGCATAATAGTCTAAGTGATGTCTTATCAAGGCCTTGTAAAGAGGCAAAATAACATCCTTATCTTTACATGTGAACGTTCGTTTCAGCATTGCAATTATCTTTTGAGTTGCATTTGCAATCTTTGTAACATGGCCCCTAAACTTCAATTTCTTATTTATTAACACTCTAAGATCCCTAGCCTCATCAGTTTCTTCTAGCCTAATCCCACCAATATATACGACATTGGATATCTAATAATGCCGAAGTGGATGACTTTACATTTACTGACATTGAACAGATACCCATTTTCCCATGCACACAATTCCGGCCTATTCAAATCATTCTGCAAAGACTGCATCCGATATTTCGATAGAGAACCCCTCCCTCTCCCAAACACTAACTCAACTTTAGTTGAATTTTTTATATCAATCTCACACATGAAAGGTTGCAAAAAACTATAGCACGTATGTGGGCAAAATTATCGCCGTATGTGGGCAAAAAAAAAGTACGGTGTAGGGCGCAAATCCATGACCCCGAGATGAAAAGTCTCGTGCTTACCGATTGAGCTAGCCAATAAACTTGCATATATTAGGAACGACCCATATAAGTAATACAATGAGTCGCCCTGCCTTACCACGATCCGCTCACATGACGATTTTCATTTATGATCAGTCTATTTATTGCAACACGACGCCGCATTCGCTCATACCGTCGTATGAGCGAATATCGGGACACCCTTCTAGCCAGAAAAAAATAATTCTTGAACGACTTGATATTGATTATCTTGACTTGTCTCTGCTTCGTCTATCGTTTTTCAATTTTATATTTTATCATTTTATGATCATCTTATAAATGTCGATTTGTCACAGCATTTTCATCAAGGGAAATATGTTATATAAGCATTGTTGCACAAATAAGGTGGCTTTCTTATGATGCACAATAATATTGTATACCGATACTTTTTAGCGACATGATACTACCATAAACCAACCGATGCGCAGTTTTTGTTCACTCTTAGTTTACGACGCCGCTTGTTTCTAGTGAAAAGAAGACTCATAACTTGCATTAGATACTAAGATTAAAATTATTAAATTTATGACGATGGTGTATCGAACACTGAGATTGATTGGCTACTGGTTAAACTTACCTCGCACTGCTGTTGTTACAATTGATAAAAATAAAGTTCTCGGTGAAGTGAAAAGTGCTATACCAGTTATTATTGCAATTATCCGTAACCATGACAACCGTGGCGAAATGGAAATAAAAATGGTGTAGAATTGACCAAATTAGTCTGCGTGTTTTCCTTTAAGCCAAGCTATTCAGAATAACGTTTTCGTTTGCGAAAATTATTCTAAAGTCTTCGTTTGCGTACCTGAGTAAATAAATGCTTTATTTACTTCATTTATGCACATACCTTATATTAAACCATTACACGCATCTACAAGTGAAAATAAAAGAAAGTAATTGGATAATGACGGTGGTCTGCTGTAGTCATATGTGCTTCTGATACTGCTTGGGAACTCGTATCTAGGCCTTTCCAACCAAAGGATATTAACTAATGACTGCACTACAGAGATGTTGTTTTGAAGTGATGTAAAAGTCAATCGTGAGATACAAAACTGTTTTGAAGTGAGTTTGTGCGACTGCAGTACAATTATAACATCCAAGGATGACTTCATTAAAATATGATGTTGCTGAAAAGAAATCAGTGAAACAGGAGAACTTATTTTTCTTCCGTTGT
Organism: Typopeltis vanoorti; assembly: GCF_054136105.1. Classification (NCBI taxonomy): domain Eukaryota; kingdom Metazoa; phylum Arthropoda; class Arachnida; order Uropygi; family Thelyphonidae; genus Typopeltis; species Typopeltis vanoorti. The sequence goes on along the minus strand of NC_143561.1, from coordinate 89,334,215 downwards.
GCATCGGGTACATTCTCTCAATTAGAGGTTCCGAGTTTAAAGCACATGTAGTTTGTGTCAGAACATTACATGCTGAACTTAGCCTCGGTTTCCATGGATCACTGTGAGAAACACAATGCACAATAAATATAATTTTCAACCACTGCTGGAGTTGGACCTGCGCCGCAATTGAACACTAGGCGGCTGAAAAGCTATGGTATGATTGTGACCAAACACCACCATGCACACTTTTCCAATCAGTTGTACGTGCGTGGTGACTGTTAGGAAAGACTTAATTGCCAGTGTGTTTCCATCTGTTAGGTGTGGTAGAAATTGTGTTATCGTGTGGGATCTTACTCTTTGGATTATTATTATTATTATTAAGAGTGACCTCCAGGAAGTCAGGAACTCATTGAGGGAGGCTATACTATTCGCACCAGCTGTCATACATGTTCTTGAATTCATTCACGCTACTCACACACAACATCCAATGGCAATCCATTCCAATCAAGCAATAATCTATGGGAGAAAAATCTAGCCCTAACCTCCTTCTCCCCTTCTTGACAACATTCATTCTCAACTTCTATGGAATTCCTCTTGTCCTTTCCCCACCCTGTATAAAATGAAAAATTCCATCTACTGAAATTCTGTATAACCCTTTCAGAAGTGTGTAAGTCTCAATCATATCACCCCTCTTTCTCTTGTTTCTAGTGTCTGCAGCCTACAAATTCTCAATCTTTCTTCATAATTTGTATTCCACAATCTTAATATAATTTTTGGCACGCTCCTTTGCACTCTCTCCAACTGTATCAGAATCACCACGGAAACCAGGAGACCAGAACCGCCACAATAGGTCCAAGTGAGGTCTTATCAATGCCTTGTAAAGAGGTAAAATGACTTCCTTATCTTTACATGTCATGGTTCGTTTCAGCATTGCCATTATTCTCTGAGTTGTGTTTACAATTTTTCCTATATGATCCTTGAACTTCAACTTCCTGTCTACTAAAACTCCAAGATCCCTGGCCCCATCAGTTTCTTCAAGCATAATCCCATCAATATAATACGACATTGGATATCTAATCACACCAAAGTGCATGACTTTATATTTATTAATATTGAAATGATTAATATCCTCTTGATTTTTGTGCCTTAGAAAATGAACACAAACTAATGCTATATTATTGGTATTCTGGACAATTAAGCGTTGTATAATCTGTAGCGGCTTTATTGAAACGACTAGGATAAGTATCAGCATGATAATGCACCATGTCATACATCATATTGAAATGACTATTGTGGTTCTGTAGAAAAGACCAGGTTAAGTATCAACACGATAATGTATCAAGTATACAGGGTGTTCGGGATAAATTTGACAGTTTCGTAAGGAAAAAGAAAATCTTCTTTGTATCTATTAAATTTAATGAATTGACAAAAAAACATTACAGGCAGAGTTAATTACAATACTATCAACAAGATTTACTCAAAATAACCACCATTAGCATCGATCACAGCTTCAATTCTGCTTCGGAACCTCGAACAAGCTGATGCTACAGTCTCCCTGGGAAGGGCCGCAAAAACTGTTTTAATTTTATCCATTAACTGGGCTTTTGTATTACTGGAAGTGCGATTGGTGTCTTTTTCAACTGCGCCCCATACAAAATAATCCATGGGGTTAAGGTCTGGGGAGTTTGGAGGCCAAACATTTGGACTGGTGAAGTCGTAGAAATTTTCAGACAACCATTTTTGACTTTTCCCAGAGGTGTGGCAAGGGGCCGAATCCTGCTGCCATACATACGGCCTACCATTGGCTACCCTTGTTATCCAGGGCTTGACTACAGTTAGCAACTCCACGAACAAAGCCCGAATTCCAATGCCAGGGTTCTTCAACACCTGTTCCTGCAGATTTGCGAGGAATTCTGCTGTACGAACGCAATCAGATCGTCTGCTAGGGATCTTTCTTCTTGCTACATCCTCGTAGTCACCATTGCAAGTCTCTAGTTCATTCCTGATTGTTTTTACTGTATTCAGGGAGCATTGGGCAGCAGTCGTAATATCCTTATTTTGATGGCGGGCACGAATCATCATGATACAAGTTATTCTCTTCCATGATTCAGGTGGGTTCCAGCTATCCATCCTTTCTGACATCTTGTATATGAATGAAGAAGGGTCCAAACTTTTAAATGAAGAGAAGTGTGTGTTAATACATGTAACTTACGGAAAAATATAATTAATTATAAATATGTCAAATTTATCCCGAACACCCTGTATATACATAGTTTGAAGAAATTGAGTTTCAAAAGTTAGACTGCGGAGTACGAGTCTGAATCGGAACTATGATGTCAAAAATGGGAAGAACGTCATTGGAAAGACAATTTCTGAGTTTGCTATAGAAACTTACTGCTGTTTTGATGTGAAAATGAGCCAACATATCAGTTTCCGTTTATCAAAATTTAGTGAGATGTCTAAAAAAATTGCCATATATAATTATTCTAAGTTGATCCAATAGTGTATTGAAGTTTGTAAAAATAAGAGGGGCTGGTGAAATTCTCAGTGTGCTCAAATAATTTTATGGCATAGTGTAAATATAACTTCCGTTTCTCAATACTTAATAACTGCTGATATTCTCGTATATTATTTATTTTCCAATTTATATATATAAAACGTTCGAGACTAACCTTATCTTAGGCTCCGATTTATACTGAAAATAAGCTTATATTTTGATAAAGGCCTTAGATGAATTAATAGAAATTTTTATTTATGCATTAATGATAAGAATATATTTTAAGAGAGAGAAGTTTTTTTTACTTTAATAATATGTATCTTAATATATTATTAGTAAAATACAATTATATCGGTTTCTTTGAATCATTTTCATTGACAATAGAAATAAATTCAATAACTCTATCTTTCCTCATATATTCTCTAGGTTTTTTTTTTTTTTTTTTAATTTTATAAGTGAAGCGGAAATTAAATTTTTTTTCCGATACACATTTCCATCAAATAGCCATATTGTTTTTTTACTTCCAGTTTTAAGATGAAACGTCATAAGTATTAATTTGAAAGTAATAACATCAAATACAGCAGCGGAGAATCACATCTTGTACATTTGTTAGCAGTTGCACTGTAAAACTAACTCAGAGAAGAGAAAAATCTCGGAGATGAGAAAAAAAATGTTAAATTCGGTTCGCCTTTGTGTTCATGCTCACTAAGTATATTAATTTACTAATGCAATAGAGCACTATCGAAAGAACATAGAGCCTTAAATTGATGTGACGACAGTGCCAAGGTCTATTTTCTGAGAAGGAATTTCGAACATTAAAACACATTTGACACCTTCATATGACATATCCATTACAGCTGCAGTTTTATTCTTGATGTAAAATTTCATATCAAAGTAATAATAGCGGCTGTTTCATTGATGCAGTATAATATCAGTTAAAAAGAAGTCTCATTGTGTTTATTATTTTATATCCCGACATAAATGTCACTCAGTATATTCTTTTTAATGCATGTATTATATTTTTATCTGGTGCTGTAGGACATGCAGTACAAAGTTCAGGTAGTACGAAATGTATTTCAATTCATTTTTAAGCCTGTCATGAAGCCAGTTATTAGCTGTCACTACTTCTAAATTCCTGCGTAACAAGTTTCCGACTGACAAAATACCTTTACAGTTAACGACCCTTAAAAAAAGAGGTAAAGTCTAATTACGCTAGAGAAAAAAATTATTAAAGTGACCTGCACATAAAAATATATTCTCATGAGATGTTTTTTTTCTCTTATTTCTGATTGGACGCTTTCCTTCTAACTTTTGCTTTTACGCTCAAGTATGATGAAAAGAAAACAAATGGTAAACATGTTTGATTGATAACTAAAAAAAATCAAATTAATCTCAAAGCATTTTTACAATATGTGTATTGTTCACTAACTGCTTCATAGTATAAACTGTGTAGCTTTTCCTTCACAATTATTTTAGTCCAGGTTCACTGTGGGGGAATCCTCACCCTTTGGTTACAACCGTCTACGGCAATTCTTTTGGATGTTATGCAATCAAGAAATATCCTTTTCTGTATAAATAAGCTAAAGGATGCCTTGTCTTTACATGCGGAACTCGAAAGAGTTCCGCTTGTATTTATTACAATAAATACTTCAGCGTATCGCCTACCCCAAATGTGTGCTTAACAGCCAATTCCATTTGGGAAATCTGATCTCGTTGTAGAGTGTTTACTAACAGATGCAGTGGGGGATTCACCAGCAGCCTTGCGAGTTTTCGGAAGCTGTTTCATAAGATGCTGTGTTTATTTCACTTCTTAACTTAGGTAAAATTATCGTGAAGGAGAGAGCAGAGTCATAACATTTCACTCAGCTCCCTCTGTGACGTTCCCATTTTACTCATCACCTCGAAGTGAGTAGCATTTGGCAGTCATTAGCATCAACTGCAAACAGGCAGAGGAAGAGCATGTACTCCCGGAAACAAACGACCGTGAGAGACCCTAGGACGCCTCTAATAATGACTTAAATACTTCTTACATCACCTGATTATAGACGAATGTGCCTCGGCATCCATTAATGTTGCTTCTCTTCTAACATGTATACGAATATCATTTATATTAAGATAAAAGAAATGCAATACAATAGATTAAATATACGAAATATTTTACAACTTCTGTGTAACAGAAAAAGTTTCGATAAAATAAATTAGAATCCAGTTATATTAGAACTACTGAAAAGATTTTAAACTAGAACGACGAAAGGTTTTAAAACGCTTTGAATGCTATTTAGAAACGTTTTGCGTTCGAGTCCAAACTACGCAGGAAATTTTCTTTGGAACTAGGCGAAGGGATATATGAAAGAGAGGGAACTATTTTATTATTGCTAGATTTTATACAAAACGAAAGTCAGTGCATATCACATTCGTAAAAGTTTTGATTTCTAGGAGATTTACGAAATTACTTCATTCAAGAAATAAAATACAGCATCGAATGCCGCAAACAGTGAGAATAATGCTTTAAAAAATTATTTCGCTTGATATTACTTTTGAAATAAAAATTCTTCATACAAGAAGTGGTTTCGCTCAATACCGTAATAGCTAGCTTCTCTTCTGATAAATATATTATACTATAACTATTTCAGTATCCAAAAATATGCAAGTCTGTAGTAGTCTAGATGAATAGCTAGAGTAAAAATGTTAATCTAGACTGTAAGAGATGCTCGAATAGATGCTTATCTTTTGTAAATTTCAGATACATCCGTTCATGAAATACTATTGTCAATTTTGTAGTCCCTTCCATCAAAAGAAAAAAAAAAATCTGGAATATGATTCCCCATCTTTTACTAACGCACCCACTTCCTAGTATTCGGACAATTAATTTAAATAATAGTCTGAATCCGTTCTATTGAATAATAATTATTATTCAATAGAACGGAGACCATGCATCAATAATTCGGCCACTCTTCTCAAAACCTGTTAAAATTTGAGCAGCAATCAGCCACCACCAATTCTTACAAGGTATGCAGAAACTACACCTCATATTTATCTAGTACAGAGCGTGACACTCCCATGAAATTTTATATGCCCATGTTAGTAACAACAACGAAAAAAAAAGCTATTTTTATTTTTTACTTTATGTAGAAGCAGGAACGTAAAATTGTAAAAATTGTAAAATTGTAAAAAAAATTCTGAAAAAAAAATTTTTTCCCGAATTCTTTCCTAGGGTAAAATTAAATGCACGTGTCACTACAGATTTGTTGACTTGGCTGCATTTCCCATCCAAGCAGTTTACAGATAAAATATTTTATGCCTGACATATAAAACTTAAATAATCTCCTAGATGCAAATTGTCTCCGTGAACTATTGACCACTACAAACTCTCAAGTCTACAGTACTATACATTGTGGCTCACCTGAAGCATACCATTGTTCCATAAATCTGTTTGATAAAAATCCACCAGTATACAAATATAATAAAATGGAACATGTTCCTAGTATCAATAAGAACTACCAACAGATTCTGTTGTCTCAAAAGAAATAAAAAACAGCTCATTAAAGATTATTAATCTCAAATGCGAATCAGTTTCTAGATACTTACAAGTCTCCTGGGGTATCGGTTGAATTGTGCGTAAATCATTTACTCAATTATTAATCATCAGTAACATTTGTCCAAGTCTTTATATGTGCTGTCTATAAAAAAAGGAGAGATAAAAGGCAGTCATCAAGTTACTATCCTGTTGCTCTCATCCATACTCTTGAAAATAGTGGAACTCAATAGCCAACTTCCTACCTAGAGGCTCATCAGTTCATAAGCGATCACCACGATTTTGCCACTCTTGCTCCGCAACAGGTCTGTCTGTCTCTCTCTCTCTCTCTTTCTTTCTCCTATCTGACTTGACTCATCTTTGGACAGAAGCCATAGAAAAGTCTGGAAAAACTCGTTGCCCCTCGATATTCCCAAGGCGCGCGCGCAAACACACACACACACGCACGCACACACACACACACACACACACACACACACACACACACACACACACACACACACACACACACACACACACACACACACACACACACACACACACACACACACACACACACACACACACACACACACACACACACACACACACCTCCAGTTGCTTTCTCAAAGCGCCTTGTTTCTGCGTTGCTTTTTATCGATATTTTCATGAGCACTGCAACACTATATTCGCTACCACCATTCCTTCCCTTTCTTCTAATTCCCCTGTGCACCTTTGACTTAATATTGAGAATCATAAAAGAGGGGTTCGTTTTCATTTCACGTTTACTGCTTTTTTAGCACTAAATACTGAATATTGGATATCCTCCTGATTAATCGAAATTATGTAACACTTTAAAAATTATCATCTCTAGAATGGTTATGTCAATTAAACTAGACTGTTGACTCTAATTTAAATGTATTGATGTTTATTGACAAAATAATAGTTTAAATTACAATGATGAAATACGTGAGATATGTAAAAATCATTCTTAGGACGAAATACTAAAGTACTTCAGGTGGAGCTCTTCTTACTTCTGTAGGGACCTTTAGACATAAAAGGTGAAGAGGATTCATGAAAGAAACTCCAACTAAAATTAGCATGGTAATGCAAGCCTGCAAATAAAAGAAAACGGTATCAGTATTTGGAGAAAATTCATAGTCTCTCTCTCTCTCTCTTTCTCTCTCTCTCTCTCTCTCTCTCTCTCTCTCTCACACACACACACACACACACACACACACACACACACACACACACACACACACACACACACACACACACACACACACACACACACACACACACACACAGAGTTGCAATTTTTCTACTTTCGTGATGTAATATCTCTAATTATAACATTTGATATTTCTATCTGAGAGTGAGTTTCTTCGAAATTAGTTAGAATATTCTTTGGTAGACGTTATTAAGATTGATCGACGCTTCAATGGTCTATTGTGACATCGCAAAAGCATGTCTTAATGCACAAACCTGCCGATCAGTGATATCCAATAAATTATCCAGTAGAATTTCCCAATTTAACCCACTATTTCACATATCTTGATTCCTAGTATATAAAATCCTTTTCCATTCGCAGTTCTATAGAAGCAAGTGTGTGTTTTCTTGCATTAATTTTTTCTAACCTAAATTGTTTAATATATAAAACTGTTACATTGTTGCTGTGAAGATAGAAGAGCGGACATGTATAGTCACTGTTGTTATTTGTGTACTTATTTTTTTGTTGTTATTTGTGTATTTCTGTTATGCATGGTTTAATAATTACACTAATATTGCAGAATAATACTCAGAATATAGTGCTTTCACGTTCACAGGTGGGATACTTTTCAATGCACAATATAAGAAAATACAATAAAATAAAATAAAGATCACGACAATTCCGAATTTTCAGGATGCACAAACTCGTATGACAAACCTATTCACGATTAACATGATTGCTGAGGACGAGACTAAGTGTTAGATAATCTGGAACCCTGATTAAACTTGGCTAAATATGGTGTTTTTTTTTAAAACCAAACATACCATTACTGGTTCAAATCAAGAACCCCATCCTCCTTTAGAGCTTATACCCCTCCCGAAATAAATGCAAAAAAAAACCATCAGTGCTTTCAAAACAGAGGTCGAAAGAGCAAAAAGCAGGAAATTAGCAGCCTGTCCAAATGGCAGCGGAACCTTTTGGTCCCTCGCCAAATCAATCGGTCGTAAATTCTGCCCAACACTATTTCCACCTCTATCATACACAGATGGCGCCATTGCATCATCACCTACAGAAAAGGCCAGTCTCCTGGCCTCATACTTTGCTTCCAATGCACGCATAATTGACAATGGTAAATGTCCCCAACCATTCCAGATGCCCAACATACAATGCCCACTATATCCTTTTGCCAGAAAGAGATAAGCAAAATACTGTCCAAATTAGACACAAAAAAGTCTCCTAGCTCTGATGGCATTCCTCCAATTGTCATGAAGGTTTGCGCACCAGAACTGTCTCCTGTCCTATGTCGCTTATTTATACTGTCTTACTCCACTGGCATCTATCTCACAGCCTGGAAATTGGCCTATATTCAACCAATTCCCAAGAAGGACGACAAGTCACTGCCGTCCAACTACCGCCCCATCTCTCTCGCCTCAGTCCTGTCTAAAGTAATGGAAAAAATCATCAATTCCCAACTCCTACACTACCTGGAAGCTACCCATCTAACATACAACCGCAAGTATGGATTCCGTCGCTACCGAAAACAGGAGATCTGCTCATATATGTCACCCATCTCTGGACAAATGCCATGGAGAAGTTTGTCGAATCTCAAGCGGTTGGACTTGACATCTCCAAGGCGTTCGATCGGATCTGGCACAAGGGCTTACTCAGCAAGCTGCTATCGTTTGGTCTATCTCATGACCTCTGTAGTTGGATTGCCAGCTTTCTATCTGGACACACACTATGTGTGATAGTGGATGGCTCCTTATCATCTCACCATTCAACTAATGCCGGGGTTCCTCAAAGTTCCGTCTTCTCACCAACCGTCTTCCTACTATATATCTATGACCTTCTTCACCTTATCCCCAACCCAATACACAGTTTTGCAGACGACAGCACATTGCACTCCTCCCTTTCTTTTGATAAACCTTACTCCACACAACTCACCTCAACCTACAGAACAGCAACCACCATGCCCTCAATTCAGATCTCTAAGTCATCCTCCAGTGGGCTTCAGATAACTTAGTTTCAATGCAAATAAAACCCAGTACTGTCTCATTTCTCATAAAAAAGAACCATTTTCTCCCAGTATTATTTTTGACAGCACCCAAAATTTCAGACAGTCAGATTTCTCTTTTTGGAATTACCCTGACATCAAGCTTCTCCTTGCATAAACACATAACAACCATTGCATCCTCAGCTTCTAAAAAACTAGGATTTCTCTTTCGCTCAAGATGTTACTTCATTCCTAAACAGCTGTTAACCTTATACAAATCACATATCGGCCCAACCATCGAATACTGCTCCCACATATGGGGTGGGCCCCCCAAAATCTCCCTCAAAATGCTCCACTCAATCCAGGAGAGCAATCAGATTTTTTAATGACCCGTCTTTTACTAACTCACTCCCCCCACTTTCGCACAGACGATCGGTCTCTGCACTATGTGTTTTCTACAAATATTTCCATGGAAAATGTTTATCCGAAATAGCATCAATAATTCCTCCACTCAGTACTAAGCTCGCCTTGGAACACATGCAGCTGCTGCTCAACATACCTTCACAGGTGCAGCTTGAAACCCACAGAACAAGTTTCTTCTCCTCCTCCTTCATCCCTGCAACTGCCATAGTATGGAATAGTCTTCCCCTTGATGTGTTCCCTAAGGAATACAATACACAGTCATTCAACATACACAGTACTAATGTACTATAGATTGATTATGGGCCCAACATAAAAAAAGAAAAATAGTTAGATCAAGCATAATTTGGGTACATATCATCGTATTTCTTTCAGTTTCATGGTGACAGTGTTTTGCTCCAGTGAAGTGTATAGAATTGGATTCGCATATTCTGAAAACGTACAAACAGGCTCATGATCAGGGATCCCTTCCACCATCGAATGATGAAACATTAAAGAATTCGATAGACTTTTATAGCTAGCTTTGAAAAGTCAGTCATTATCATTTTTTCACCGATTTTTTTAAAAAATTTTGTGAGTGTACAAAAGCTTGTGTACCATTGGACTAAGTGTATTCAAAACCAGGAGGATAATGTTCGGGATGATGCATTTGTTCCTTCTGTATTGCTGTGATATTGATTTTAATAAATACATCTTTAACATCCTCATTTATATCCTCAATATATATCTGATTTTTTTTTTTTTTTTTTTCAACGAACGGTGAGCCCGATTTCGTGATGGTGGGATTTTCATCCTGCAAAACAAGCTAACGGACCAGAACATACGCAGTTAACAGAGATAAATGCATTTGGCCTCATAGCCTTAGTTACTTTGGCCATAAATTAAAACAGCTTAATCCAGCTTTAATCACTGAGCCAAGGACAACTTGCCTGTTTCGTTTGACTAAGACAGACGTGACGTAATACTTCATGTTCCTATGGCAACAGACTTAGTTGTACGGCGCTTGCACTACCACTACTTCCAAACTTTTTCCGTACGCATCCAACCACTCGTCATAAAACATTCTTACCGCGTATTCCACTAAAGATGATTATCATAACCCGGGGCGCGATGCCCATGCTTATTGTAACGTAGCTTTATAATGTACTATTTTTTTTGAACAGTGTTTCGTATTAAATCTGTGAGGTTTCACTTCATAATTTTTTTCTTGATGTAATAATAATAATAATATACATTCATATTTAATAACAAATTCTTCACAGGGTAATGACTTCTGAAAAGAGCAAAATGGCATTAAGGTCACGGTTTTGCATGAGAAACAGATGCTCAAGAAAAAAAAAGCATTCCTGATGTTAATTGTTCAGGATTCTACAAAATGATAACAGCAGTAGGTCTAAATATGACTGAAGAAGCTGAAGAATAATATCTGCCGTGTGTTGTTATCTACATGTTCGTTCGTTTTTCTCCTTCCTACTCTTTTTTAATGACTGCCAAGGTCAATAGACAGAGCTGACAAAACATCTGCATCGCGTCTGCGCCTATAATGGAAAAGCGTCACTTTTTCATTGCGTCCGAAATTGACTATCGCAATGAACATTAGAATTCTCTTTCTTTCATATCCGGTTATGTCTGAAGACAAATCACTGGAGAGCTGGTTGTGTATGGTGAGATAGTATTTTTTTTTTTTTTTTTGCATCTGCTAAAGATTTGGCACCTCTTGTAACTTGAAAATTGATTTCCTTTTCCTTTTTTTTTCTTCTTTTTTTCTGGTAAGTTGGGGATGTTACTAAAGTTCTTATCAGTGCAGAACATTCCATAATGCAATGAACGCAACTGTCACTGCTTTAGTAGAAAAAAGAAATGTCAGCGAATGAGATATATTACGTTGAAATATATTACACCACGTTACTAGATTGCTTTGTTACTGTTTCTGCGTTTGTCTTCTTTTCTAATGATGATGATTTAACAAACTACCTTTGAAACGCAAGAGATAGGTGGGCTATATATTGTTGCACTTCAATATATAGCTTAGCTGCTATAATATTACTATCTGAAAAATACTTCTAGCGAATGAACCAGAATATCAGTCACTTTTCTTCTTTTTTTTTAAGCTCTTCTATTCTAGGATGGTGTGATTCTAATGCAACCAGATTGCTATTCTTCTAGTACACCCTCTAAGTATAGGTGTGTTATAGTTTTAGATAAACGCATTCATGAGACTGATGGGCTTGCTTGTGGGAGGGAAAATCCCTAGTTACCACGAGAGAAGGAAAAAAAAACTGCTACTTCCTTACAGAATCAGCAAGCTCACTTTTAGTTGCAAGACCCTTATAAAAATTTCTCCTACCATCGGCAAGATTATAATCCGTCTCCAGTTGAAGCGGAAAGACTTGGATTCTAATTGTCTATACCCCAGCCGGTATCGACGATGTGCTAAGAACCTCTGTTGGGGTTTTTTCATCTGAAGAAGAGTTAATCCGTGTGTTATAAGGAAGTGAAGCGAGTTCTCCTTGTAGAAACTCAGGATTTTTCTTCTCGAAAACAGAACACTCGCAATTTAGACATAATATGCTTACCTCATAGCATCTCGGTTGATTCGGTCACAATTCCACTCCATCTCATATCATAGGGAGGCACCTATTACTGTTATTTAATTAATAACTGATTCATTAACAGGAAAATGTTTTCCGTGTTGCTTTGTATTATTTTTATTTGAAACACAGTTGTCATAATGATTGAATAAATGAGATGCTTACCATCAAAGAATTCCTCTCAGTCCACTCAAAGAGAGGAAACTGTAGAAGACAGATTGTAGATATAATAGTTCCTAGAAGACCCATTAACTTGTTGAAGTGCTTTTCAGGAAATCTGCAAAAGATATTAAGGACACTATTAATTTTCTGAATAATAAGCCTCGCAGCACGAGCAGTTTACAACATAATGAAACTGGTTTATAGGCAATTAATAGCTGAACTTAGAAAATAACCTTTGCTTTGTGTTTCGAGCCGACAAGGTGTAACGAACAAATTTTATCTGGGTAAAACTTAGTCCGTATGTGTATGCATATACCTATGAAGTTATCGACAGTTTTTCAATTATCAGATTAGTATGTAATTTCATTTTTCAGTCTCCGCAGTCCTTTTTTACATTCTAAAAAAAAAAAAAATTCGAAAATGTTTACAACATTTTGGAATTTTGTTTAAAGAACATACAATATGTTCTTTAATTTGGGATGAAATACCTCAAATTAAAGAAACTGAATTTTTCCATAATGTGAGGAATTCTTCCTAAGACAGAGTGCAAAATCACTTTTCGGACTGTATTCTGTATCTTGCAGATATCTGCTGGATGCACTCAGATTTTTCAGTTGTGAATTTTCTCCGATATACCTGGTATATTGAAGAATTGCAGAATTAGTTAAATTGAGAAGAATTAGGCAAATACTGATACACGTATGGCATCGATACTGGTACATAAAAATAGACTGTCTTACACAAGTTTTGGAGTTTAAGAATTGGAGTAACTGTGATAATAAATTTTAACATCTTTTTCTCCTATGTTGATTCCCCCAAAAATGATCAGTTTCCAATTTAAAATATGTCATCCCAAATTGAGAGAAGTTTCAGTCGTTGCAAGTATTGCTGACTCGAACTTGTTCAATAGTTTTATAATCCTTTGGTTTTAAAAAAAGACCGCTAATAATAATAAATAATAAATATTGTAGCGTCTGCAATGGAAAAGATGTTTTCTTCATTCGGCATTGGAATGAAATACTGATAACAAAACCGAAAGAAGAAAGATCAGTAAATATCAGAATTTTGCATAAAAATAAATGAAAATAAATAAAAAAATGCAAAAATAAAAAAAATAAACAAATCATATTGAATTCACTTCGGTCGACGAAGAGTTAACACGTGTTTATAATTCCTACACTGAGGGAGGTGACGTTTTAATTTGCTAAAAATTATGTAGTAACACTTATAATTACATTATTCTTTCCTAAGAAAGAATAATGAAACGATGCTTAATAAGCATAGAGTCTGTACAGTTGACTGGGAAAGTATATTACCCTAGTGGAAGAAGTAGCGATAATATTATAGGACTGTTACTTAAAGAGATAAGGAAAATTCAAGTATTAATAGAGGGGATTTAATATGGGCGATATTGACTTAGAGAATGAAACCGCTGATAATATAATGGACTAGTAAATTTTTGGAGCAACTTTGATAGTCATCAGTAGCAACATTGTACGCAAACCTACTAGATGATTCCCAGATTACATAATATCATCAAAGGAACTGGTGATAAATCAAAACAGTTAGCTAGATCCCCTGTGTAACAGAGATGCTTTTACCTTGGTAGGGAAATCAAGACTAAGGGAAGGACATAATTTGAAATAGATGAATATCAAGAATACTGTGATAAGAGAGTTAAGAACGTTAACATGATAAGAGAGTCCAGACCGTTAACTATCCCTTGATTTTTTTTTCCAGAACGCTGTTGGTCGGTCTTAGACTGTAGCTATGGAGTTGGTTTTCCTCCATTTGCTCCTTTGCCCCTCATAGACATGATATTGTCTGGAATACATTTACTAGTTGTTTCGACCAATCAGTAGTAGTCGAAACTTTTGTGTCGTGTATTTTCTGGCCTGTTTGATTGCATGAAAAATCCAAGCTTCGTGGGAGGGGAAAACCCACTGGCTCCATATGAGGCCGGTTAACTCACGGTAATTTGAAAAACCATTTAAAGGTTCTTCGCGTAGTGAGCGAGATTCAAAACCTCGGTTTTTCCGATAAAGAACATCGTCGTCATCGATTGGACCTTAGAGATTCCTTGCAACAGTGGGGAACAAATCAGGAATGATAATAGCATTTGCATTTCTCGCCTCTCCTTTCTCCCATATACGCTGGTATATATTTACCTCCTTATTTCAAAAGACGCCGCATAAATGTCGCGGAATCGTGGAAACCTTGGAGGTGAAGTGCAGATTTAAATTTTTTTTCTTTTTTTTTTTATTGTGAACAACAGTAATGGATAAGTTTTGGACTGGATTAAATGAAAAATATGAAGAGCGTTGGTATTAAATATTTCCGCATTTAATACCAACAAATTAAAAACAGTAAAATACAACGAATCATATTTACTGCTCTATTTTTACAAGCTGGGTGATTAGGAATGAGAAAGCATAGTATGTTACGTCTTGATACATTAGCAGAAAACATCACAAGACTTAAAAAAGCTAGCTAATGTTTTACCTTCATATCGGACATTTTGAAATCAAAGAAAAGCTGTGAAATTTTTAGTAGAAAAAGGAAAGAAATAAAATGATTCAACAGAAAGAAAGAAAAGCGCACTAAACAGAATATTTTTTTCTATTTACAAAACTCGTATCAAAGCTCTATTACCATAACAATAAAGTACAAATAAAGTAAGTATAAATTAATTAAAAATTTGAAAAGGGAGAAGACATGAATATTAGAACAACTTCTGCAAGAGGATGCCAGAACCTTTAGGGGCCTTTTTGTCTTATTTTGGCTTTATATATATATATATATATATATATATATATATATTGAAAAAGTTTCAATATATGACAAATAGAGAACTAGGACCAGATTTTTTGCGTCGAGAATGGTGAATGAGTGGATGGATAAGTCTATAATTTCGTGCTGTTTTCTTCATATTCCGATCCTTCTATTAAAACATGGTACAAGTGAGTTTTGTGTTTATCATATCAGGCGATTTTCCCCATCTCCATTTTTATTTGTCTAGTTTTGGTGTTTCTTGGTGGAGCTTTCTGTTCTGTACTAAAGAGACAAAAAAATGCACTGTGCCTAATATTGTAGAACGAAGGTACAAGAGTGCGATTAGCGAAATCTGATATATTATGCTTTTCCAAAGTTGTCCTGAGAAATTAATTGGACTAGTGTGCCATTTTCGATTATGCAGTTTTTTTTTTACTCTTCGTTTGATTCGCATATCAAGCAATGTTCTCCATCCTGTTTATTCCTTGTTTGTTGTAATAATTCAGATGCCTACTCTTCTGGAACTACACCCATATTTAATATCTGTTAAACGACAGTTTTCATTCATTCCTCGTTCTAAAATACCATATAAAGTCGGACATGCTATACGTTTTACATTGTAATACCACGGAGTGATCAACGTTCTGGTATAACAACAGGACCTGTAAGGCCACGGAGCATGTACAGGCATGCTACTGCCTAGAAATTTTATCAACTAGTGAAGCTTATCGTGTAGCAATTTAGGACTATTGGGATATTCCGTATTTACTCGAATATAACTTGCCCTCGCGTATATCTCTCACCCCTGATTTCACTTTGCGAAAAAATACATTAAAAAGTTTCTCATATACTGCAAACGAAAACAATTTAAAAATTTAAGAAATAGATAGTGAATGTTGTTGTTGTTGGCAGTTTCAGATATTTTGGAATTTGGTTGAAGAGAATCAGCATTTCAACTGAACCATCGTCGGCTTTCCTTTGTCGTTGATTCGCGCGATCTTAGACCGGGAGTAGCGATAGCGAATAGTAGATTCTTGGTAAGTGATACCCATTTTCAGTTTCTTTTTCTTTTCTTTTTTTTTTTTTTTTTAAATAATGATGATCTTATGATTCCGAAATGATAAAAGGACAAGCAATAATCAAACTGTTTGTTTTAATTACAGAAGCATTTTTCACTAATTTCAAATATATCGTGTGATGAAATTGAGCTGTCGATCGCGTAAATAATGTTCATAATTAAAATTTAAATTCCTTCATTTTATAAATAATGTGAGCAATTATAAATTATAATGAATACTGAGAATTTAATTATAAACGTCAATTTAATTTTTTTCCTGAAAAACTTTAGTTTTCGAAAATCCCCGCGTATATCTTACACCACAATTTTTTAACTTTCATTTTGGGGGTAAAAGTGCGAATAAATATGGTTGTTCGTGGCAACAATAGAGAGTACAAAGAGGTACAAAACAGCATTTATCTAAGATATTGATTTGTACTTACTTTGCAAGTATTAAAACATGCAGTGTAATTAGAACTGGTAATATTTTAACAAGCATCAATAACATATATTAAGATTAGCAATATACTGTATATATTCACAATATATATGATTCATCTATAATTAAAAGAGTATACAATATTTATATATCTAGAAACCAACATTTTCTCCCCTAACATTGTTATTCATAGCATAGTTACTGCAAATAATAAATGTTCCTATCACAAGTAAAAATTTTATTCACAAAATAAATATTCCATTAAAGTAAAAGAAAAGAGGAAAAACCTTACCTTATCCTAAGGTATGCGGGATTCACTGAATTAAGCATGGACCGAGAAAGGATATAAAAGGCGAGCGATATATAAACGACAATGACACGATGAAAGAGTTGGCAAACGAACATCACGAACACAACAGTGCATGTTAGAATTAAAGCCCAGAATCCTGCCCTTTGAAGACGGACTTTTCTGATATAAGGATCATCCACTAAATGATAAGATAACAATAAAAAATTAGCAATATTAAGCCTGCATGGTTAAAATAAAATAACAGTACTGTTTAAACTAAACATATTTGGTCGTTTTATAATTAAAATACAAACTTATGTCACAGTTAGGGTCACAGTTGCTATAGCATACGTCATAGCTGGCCTCACTACTGTCCTATAGATTTTGCCTTCCAGATTGATCGGCACCCTATTATCGCATAACACTCCAGCCATCTCCCTCCAGTTCCTCCAACCCGCTTGTATCCTGCATCCCACTTCCTTCTCAGCTCCTCCATCTTCTTCCACTGTTGAACCTAAGTATCTAAAGTCCCTCACCATCCTGATGACATTTCCTTCCAGCTCCAGATCTGTCTCCTGGCTGCCTCCCACTGTGCAACACATATACTGTGTCTTACTTTTGCTCAGTCTCATACCTCTCTCTTCCAGTACTTTTCTCCATCTTTCCAGTTTAGTTCCCGCTTCTCTTGAATCTGCACGCAGCAAGATGTCATCTGCATACAACATTGTCCAAGGCGCATCTTCTCTCACCTCCTCCGTCACCACCTCCATCACAATGTTAAACAAAAACGGACTTAATGCTGACCCTTGATGCAAGCCAACTGTTACTTGAAAACTTTCTGCCTGTCTCAGACAGAAAGTTTTCAAGTAACAGTTGTCTTCACATTTCTGTACATCTCCCGCACCAACCTGACATATTTCTCCGAAACCTTCTTCTCCCTCAGACACCTCCAGACTTCTTGCCTTGGCACTCTATCGTATGCTTTCTCCAGATCAATAAATGCCAGATGTAGCTCCCGTTGTTTCTCTCGAAACTTTTCCATCATCTGCTGTAACCCAAAGATAGCATCTGTTATTGATCTACCAGGCATGAAGCCAAATTGTTCCTTTGCCATCTCCACCTCCTTCTTCAATCTTCCATCAAGAACCCTTTCTAGGATTTTCATTGTGTGGGACATCAACTTTATTTCTCTGTATTTACGGTCCTGTGCATCCCCTTTACCCTTGTAGATGGGGACAAGAGTACTCTCCCCCCATTCCTCGGGTATATTTTCCTGTTGGCAAACTTTCATGAACAGTCCCACAGCAGGTCAATTCCCTCTTCCCGCAGTGCCTTCCATGCCTCCACTGGAATCCTGTCGGGGCCCACCGATTTTCCATTCCTCATCCTCTTCATGGCCTCCGTCACTTCCACTCTACTGATGTTCTGCACCATCCCCTCGAAGGCTGCCCATCTTCTCTGTGGGTCCTTGCATTTTCCTCATTCAAAAGTCCCTCAAAGTATATTCTCCATCTGTTTCTTATGTTCACATCCCTCCATAATACTCTTCCTTCGGCGTCTTTGATCGGCCTAACATGTAAGATGTCCTTTGCTGCTTTATTTCAACATTTCGCTAGTTGGTAAATTTTTCTCCGTCCTTCCTTTGTTTCTAATTGATCATACAGATCTTGATATGCCATGGCCTTCGCCTGTGCCACAACTCTCTTGGCTTCTTGCTTTCTCTCTCTGTACACTTCTCTGTCCTCTTCCACTCTTGACTCATCCCACTTCTGCTTTGCCTTCTTCTTAGCTGTCACTGCCACTTGTACATTATTATTCCACCATCAACCCTCCTACTGCTCTCTAATCTTTCCAGATGTCTCACCAAGCACCTCGACTGCACAGCTCAGGATTACTTTTGAATTATGTTTCCACCAATCTTGTACACTTTCCAGTCCATCCGAAATCCTCTCTAGCACCCTCTCCCTAAAACGATTCCTCACACTCTCTTCTTTTAAGCGAAACCACTTAATTGTCTTCATCCCATGGCTTCCAGAGGTTCTTATCTTCGATCTTATTTTAAAGTCTGCGCACAGCAGTCGGTGTTGCTGTGCCACTTGATCTGTTGGAATTACTTTAAAATTTGTCACAACCTTAAGATGTTTTCTTCTAGTCAAATTGTAGTCAATTTTTGAACTGTTGTTACCACTCTTAAATGTTATCAAATATTCTTCCCTTTTGTAGAAAAACGAGTTCACGATTGCCAGATCAAACGCTACTGCAAAGTCCAGAACCCTCTCTCCTTCCTGGTTCATAATTCTCACTCCGTGGCCGCCATGCACCCTTTCGCAGTCTCTATTCTGTCTCCCTATGTGTCCGTTCAAGTCTCCTTCGACAATCACCATCTCGTTTTCTTCCAGTTCCCTCATTTCTTCAACTAACACGTTCCAGAACTCATCTTTCTCATCTGCTGTACAGCCAACTTGCGGGGCATATACACATAATACGACCACCCGCTCTTCTCCAAGACCCAATTTCATTCGCATGATCCTGTCGTTCCTTCTACCCACTTCCAGTACTTCGTCCTTCATTCTGCCACACACCACAATTCCTACACCATTTCTTCCCTCGTTATTCGCTCCAGAGTAGAACAATTTATATCCATCTCCCAGTTCCTTTGCCTTTTTCCCCTTCCACCTTGTCTCCTGCACATAAAATGGCCAACTTCCTCTTCCTCATCATGTCTGCCACCTCTATTCCCCTTCCAGTCATGCTTCCAACATTCAGTGTTCCCACTCGCAACATCCTCTCCACCTGCTGGGCTCGCTTCTTTAACCGCACTCACCCTTGATGCGGTAGCCCTCGTCCACTTCTCGCAGCTGTAGGGCGATGTGGCTGCGCGTCGCTTAAGGGGTACGCCCTAGCCCTTATATCATTTTCTCTTTGACTCATATCATAGCTAGAGCTGGCAGTGAAGTTTTACGACCGGATGCCCTTCCTGACATCAACCCTCGCCATTTATCCGGGCTTGGGACCAGCACCTATTGAGGCTAGCTTGCCTCCTTCGGTGGCTGCATAAGACGAAATGACTTAGCAAGATAGGAAAGATTCACCCCTAGCCCTCGAATACTCTAATAGCACCAGGGGGAAGGAGCAAGGAGATGAGAAAGAAGGGGAGGGACCAGTCTACAGAATAATATAACAGATGTATATTACATGAAGTAAGGCATGGTCCAGCATCTGGTACCTCGGATTTGCCATGCCCGTACTCACTAAAGTGAGCCCTTGAGGTTATAATGTTATTTAAGATCATTTTATGAATTTATATATATATTTTTTATTTTATTTTATTTATTTATTTATTTATTCATTTTTTTAATTTTTACTCTTCTAATACTTAGCGATATGACATCACGCGGCGCGTTCTATGTATGAATGATCAATTGTTTGTATTCCACTTTGTTTTTTAAAACTATTCCTATGTAGCCACTGAAGATGGTCTGTAATATTCACACCGAAATATTTGGCAAATTAAACATTATTCTTGTGCTAACGTGTATATATTTCTAATCATTATGTTACTAGTTTTTATGTCTTTTCGTAAACGCCTTGAAAAAGCCAGACAGTTTGCTGGCGAAACTGGTAGTCTATAATGTAAGTTTGTTTGTAAATGCTCAGTATTAAATAAGTTTGTATTTTAAAATAACAGTACTTTATACTGAGGTCATACTGTCAAAATGCAATAAAGTTATGCTATTTAAAGCATTTCACGGTATATCAATGCAATACAATATCCATTCTAGTCTAGTAGAATTAGTTCTTTTCTCTTCTATATAATGAGTTCGTTGAATAGGTGATCAACCTATCCATTCTTCAATCGATATTATCTCTAACACTCTGTGCAACGAGTTCTTTGCGCGAGTAATTAATTTATCAATTTTTTCGAATGGTCGGATTGACTAGTCACTCTTATAATATAGAAATGGATGAATATGTAGACTAGGGGTGGCAACCGACGTTCCAAACGTGCATTTTTGGCGACTCCATAAAAGGTTGACCATACTTACATGGCATGTGGCCCATAAAATTTTATCAAGAAAAGATGTTATGGACATTTAAAGAGGACGTTATCTATTAGTCAAGCTAGATGGTTAAGTAGAGGTGCTGTGCTAAGAATATTTTTTAATTTACGTGAATAAATAGATATTTTCATGAAAGTACTGTCTCACAACTGTCGGATAAAAATGGATTATGGCTCTTGCATTTATCGTAGACATTACAACTACCTTAATGAACTTAATTTGAACCTGTAGGGCCAAGATAAATTACTATCAGAACTATTTTCTGATATAAAAGCTTTTGAAGGCAAACTATGTCTGTTGAAGAAATATATGATGGAAGAAAATCTACATAATTGCAAATCGGATGTTGAAAATCGGCATCTACAGTTGGATGGCAAACACAAAAGAAACTTTTGTTGGTATCATTGAAGATTTATAAAAACGAAATTTTCAATAAGATTTGTGTTTTTTGAACCCTTTTAATGTCGACATTGATGACCTACCAAACCGACTACTGATAGAAGTTTTGGAATTGCAACACAATGAAATATTAAAGAACAACCCATTTTCGTTAGAAAATATCCAAAAAATTTATCGATGCTTACCAAAAAAAATTGAAGGATTAATCAGTTTCACAAAGAAGATGATAGTCAAGGGGGATACAAATCCCTTGTTGTTCAACTGCCAGTAAGCAAGGATAGTGAGAGAGCTTGCTCCACCTTTGCTTCGAGTTGCCTTGGTGTTGTACTACCAAGTGATCATTTACACTTTGATTCGCCGATAGTTTTTCGGTATATATGAAACTCATAGATCCGTAGCTCTCGATCTTAGAGTTTTGCTTACTGGCAGTAGAACAACAAGGGATTTGAGTCCCGTTAATTATTATTAAGGATGCCAGAAAAATAGCCGTTTGGCTTTCAGTTTATGTTAGTATATATTTTATTTAATATACAGGTTAATTTAATTAACTTAATTAGTTCAATTTGTTTAATTGAAATTGTTCTATGTTTTGACAAGAAAAGTTTCTGATTGCGATGATATAGGAGAAATTGGCGATCCCTGCATTTTAAATGTCTCATGTCGTAAGACGAGTAAAACAAAAATGGCAACACAAAAATATATACAGTATTTGCTCTTAAATATCAGTTATATTGCACACATATATATCTTTTTATTTTAAATAATATTATACGTTTCTTTATGAAAAACAAAGAAAACTAAAATTTTCACTACTCGAATCATAGAAAGTAACATCTACCGTTGATCCGGTTCAGGCTGAAATGCATATTGTGTCATATGAAACGAACCCGCTGAACCTTCGCCTACGCACTTAGCTGCAAGGGCAAGGTAAAATTATGTCTGCATAAAAAGAAAGCCTCATTATCTCCATCATCAGCATCTCGGCTAACGCTTGGAGAATATCAAGACGTAAAACAGCATGCTTTGAGGCGTAGCTATTTGTTACGTCTCGTGCGTGGAATTGTCCAGCAAATGCTTTAACCTTAACAAGTGAACCTTTCGCCAATACTTGATGGAGTTCATTGGGTTAAGCTCATCCTGTTCTGTCAGCGGAAATAACCTTATTTATGGATGAACAGTTACGAATAATAATAAGACAGGAAATTGTTGAACCGAGAGGGTTCAGATAAGCATACAAGCCAACAAGTTGAAATTTATGAAAACCTAAGAGATGGAATTTTATTTTTGTTTTTGTTCATCCATCTGTCTGTCCATCCTTATGTAAGTTATCCTGGGATTTCATTGAAATTTAATGCATGGAATCCTCACAAAAATTTTGGGCCATTTTAATTTTTGTTTCATTCGGTCCATTTTTAGGGACAAAGAACTTGGCAAAGTAATATATTTATGGTAATAACTCGGCTCTAGCTGTATGGAATTTCATAAATTGGCATTCGAGATGTAAACAAGGAGGCTAATCGCAATGTCTGAATGGAATTTAATAAATTTGGTAATTAGGATTTTTATTATAATTTGTTGGATAATTTCAGTTTCAGCTTTAATCGGACTATTTTTACTGGCAAAATTATTCCCTTATAGTCCAGACCAAAAACAGCCGCTGTCATAAACGCACTATCTTCGGATTTTTTTTAAATAGTTCTAACATTCGATAGAGTTTGATTAGCTTAAATTTGTCACATGCAGACAGATAGACATTATGATCTCTGGCCGATAACGAGGATTATTTTTTACTTTTACAACTTCTTCACTTGTCAGCTGTTTCCTTTTATTGCGGTGTCAAGTCTTCCTATCCGACCATAGGTTGTCATCCAAATTCCTTTCCATCATGGCTTGTACTATTCCTCTTCTCCAAGTCATTCGATGTTTCAGCGTTTTCTTCTACCTGGAGGAGAAAAATCAAGTACTTTTTTGCCATCTCGTATATCCAGCATCCTTCTGACGTGACCGCATACTCTAAAGTCTTCTTCCCTTCCAATTTTCTCTCACATAAACTAGATATGCATCCGTTTTCTAATTATTTCATTTCGAATTCACCGGATCCTATAGATGCCACAACTCCTTCTTAGGCAATCCATTTCTATTACACTTAGTCTTTGTTTCTGGCGGTGGATTAATGACTATCCTCCATCTCCAATGATAACCCTCATGATACTTTTTGTTTTTTCGTGTACTTCTCAACTCCACAGAATCCTGTTTATCATACCAGATCACTTGGTTACTGAAGAATACTTGGACGAGCAGAGATAAACAAGTTATTGTTCCTCTTTATCGAGTCTTGATAAGACCTCATCTTGACTACTGGGTTTCTTCTTGATGGGAAGGAGGTAGAGAGGATCCAGAGGCGAGTGACCAAGATGATAGCTGGTCTATGGAACGAACCTTACGAGAACAGGTTGAAGATCTGTGGGTTACAGAAATCGGTTGATAAGCGGAAAAGGGATGATATGATTGAGACATTCAAATTACTGAAGGGTTTTTACAAGATTAGTTCAGAGGAAAGTTTTCAGAACAGGCCTGGTGATGGGAGAACTAGGGGCCATTCATGGAAACTGTGTAAGAGTGTAGTTAGCAAGGGTGTTAGAACTAGGTTTTTTACTTGAAGAGTGGTGAATGAGTGAAATAAGCTGCCAGAGTTTGTTGTAGGTGCCATTACTGTAAATTAATTCAAAGCAAAGTATGATAGATACTATGAGAATGCCGAATAGTTGTTCTTGATGTGATGTTTATGGCCTCCCTCGATGAGTCTAAGGACTCCTTGGAGTTTCCCGTAATAATAATAATAATTAAAATAAAACCCTAATGCTTCTCTCGATTATGCGATAATCCTTTTTACAAATGTCAGATTTATGCTACATTATCCTTAGATATTTAAAGTGCTCGGCCGATTTAGTTTTCTTACTCTTGAAATATCCAAGTCATACCCATCTTCTCCTATCACTAGATATTCTGTTTTCTGAGGATTCTCAGCAGGATTATCAACAATTGAATTCAACGCTGAATAGTTTAACGATCTTGTATATAAACAATTAAAAAGACTGCTAAATTTTTATTTGGTCAGTACAATAATTTTCATTGTCGGACCAATCGCAGGTTCGGCAAAAGAGATTTTTTTTTGTTAGTTTCATTTTTATCCCTAAAAGAATCTGAAATTACCCTTTTATTTTAAAAACAATTTGAAAACCACAATAATACTATTTTTTGTTATAACGAAAAATTATAACGAGAATTAAAAACCAGTGAGGTATCCAGAATATTCTTGATACAATTAATTGGTGAGGTCATGTGGAGATGGCAGGGGCTTTCACTCGAAAACTCGGGTTTTAAAACATCTTGTAAAAGAGAGAAACCAACCAACCAGAAGAACACACAATTAAAGATAATACACTAGTCTCATAGTTGCTTCGACCGTAATTCAAAACAATCCGATCTAACCAGTTTGCTGAGCATAGGCAATCAGGATCTCATTAAAGGGATCAATTATGACAAAACTGCTTAATTTTGTAATTAAGTTATAAAAAAAAAAAGAAAATAGACCCAGGTAATGTTGATAATGCCTATGGTGTGATTTATTTGAATTTTAGGAAAACCTTTGGTAGCGTTCCACACAAGAACCTACTGATTAAAATGTTCCAATAATACTGATACAGTATTAATGATCACTGAAAGATACGAGGACGAAATTGGTTGACAGACACCAGTAAGTAGTTTTTACAGGGGAGTCTGTAGTCTTAAAAGAGCGAAGTTGTTAGCAACGGTACCACTGGTTCAGTGGTGAGGTCTTTGTTGCTTAATATATTCATAAAATAGTTTAGGTTCAAATATTAAAAAGAAAATTCTCTCTTTGCTGATGAGGTAAAACTAGGCAGACTTGTCAGTCGTTCATATGACCAAAATTGTTGCGGGATAATCTTAAAATATTGGAAGAGTGGACACGTAAGTGGGGGTTAATATTTAATGTGATAAGAAGTATATTCAATTCTTTAACAAGATAAGATTACATGGACAGATGAACAGAATGAAGACAATGGGAGCGAAAAGAGTAATCATAATGGCAGACTTTAATTATCCAAACATTGATATGGGTAGCAGTAAAATCTCGTGAAAGGAATGAAACTGAATTTATTGAGCTGTTGCAGGACAACTTCCTCAAGCAGCATGTGACAGAAGGAACTCGAGTTAAAAGAGTATTAGATATGATTATAGTGTTAGATGGCTTTTCAGTTAAAGACGTAACTATTCTGCCTCCAGTTGGTGCCAGTAATCATGTGGTACTCACTTGGGAAATAGCTAAATTTATGAATGTTCCATTCAGAAAAGGTTGCATGCTGAATTGCAAGCAGAAAATCATGATCAACTGAAGAGTATACTAGATTCAACGCAATGGTATCAGTTGCTGGATGGAAAGAATATCAGTGCATGACCAAAATAAAAAAAATAATGCCAAAATGATTAAAGTCCATTAAGAATTTTCTTTATTTATTTTTCATTTCAAATTGCTGATAAATATGAAGTGTTACCTTGTTTAGCTCTATGGATGGCACTGTCCATTAGAAAACCAGCAAGTGGAGCCACAGCAATCGATGGCAACTGCAAAAGTCCATAGACCTCTGATAGTTTGCTAACTGCGGGAAAAATGTTAATTATTCGTATTTGTAAAATTACACATGACAATTTTTTTAACATCAGTGTGTGTGTTTATATATATATATATATATATATATATATATATATATATATATATATATATATATATATATATATATATATATATATATATATATATATGATACATTTCAAAAATTACATGGATTCTGAGTGTTTCACAAAACTCTGTACACTGTTAGTCCACCTTTGACTGCTACTATGCCACTCGCCAGACAGACTTTCCACTAAATTTTGATGAAATTTGGTAGAAAGTATGCATCTGTTTTATTTAACTTATTTAGTGTTATTTAGTCAGCATGACTATTTCTGAGCTTATTTTTCCCATCGCTTTTTTTCGTCTGTTAATGACTTCAACAATTATCAAATTTATAACAGTTCAATGGCTCTTTCAATAAAATTTGTTTTCCGAATAAAACTGCTTTACGACTTTCATATCTTGGTTATACAGTGAAACCTTAGTAAAACAACATCTCGTGAAGAATTTTTCATTCTTCACGAGATGTTGTGTCATGTCGTGTTATGGAGACTGAAATAATATTTTATCTTCATAAGTGATCATCATAATCATCATTAACAACAACTACTTCCACAGTAGCTATCAGGTTAGGCGGATCAGAGCTGTATTTCTTTCTATCTTCCCTTAGTCTTTCTTTCTTGCATCTCAGTTTTTATTTCTAAATCTTCTCTTATCTAGTCTTTCTATCTTTTTCCGTGGTCCTCCTCTTTGCCCTTTCCCTCACTTTTCATTTTATACATTCTTCTATGCATTCTTCCTGAATTCATTCTATGTCCAAACCAGAGCAAGCGTTTCCAGGCATTTCTTTGCCATTTTATAGTCTTAAATTCATTCGTAATTTCATATTTCTTATTTATTTTTCTTTGAATTTTCCAACCTTCATAAGCACGTTTTAAGTACTTCGGTTTTATTTCAGCGTATTATTCGTGTGATTTCTACATATCAATCGTATACTATTGATGAATTATTGAAAGAAATAGTACACATTATTATTAAATATTACAAGGTGTTATTTGTGAGTTTTATTGCCATATAGGATGCAAAGCTACAGGCAATGGCTGATGTGTTTTCACAGGTCTGAATTCGTACTACTTCAGATCGGTGAATTGATGACATAAGGATACAGGATTGCATTCTCCTTTTTTGTTCTGTCAACCTTTGACCCTTGAATTCACTTGATTAGCATTTATCTGTAGAAGTGATTACCCTATATCTTAATTTCGAGGGGGTGGTTGTCTTCAGCAAAACAAGTTCTGAAAAGTAGGAAAAATCAAATGACCTTGCAATCAAATATCTGATAAGAATTCCAGAAAAATAATCACAGTGTTTTGATAATTAAGATAAAGATAATTTCACACATTATTACACACTTATACATCGAGTAGTCGAGTCAAGTTCTATTCAGATGGTATTCAGCAATTTCTTCAATAATTATCAAATAAATGATATTAATCATCACCATTTGATAATGATAGTAATATTGCCAAACTTTAATTAATGATTAACATCATTGATTAACATCAGTGATATCTAAAATAGTGGACAGAAAGGTTTATACAAAAACTTTTTTTTTGCTTCGACATTGTCACATAAGTGATGGCATGTATCTTGTTTTAAAGCAATTTTTTTTGAAACGAAAAGTGGTGAACGAGTTTCGGTAGCTGAGTTGGTTTCGACGGAGGTCTTTGGTTGGCAACATCTGAGTCCGAATCGCGCTGTGATGCGAAGAACCCTTATCAGAGCTTTTCAATCAAAAGGTGAGTTAGTTGCTTTCGTATGGAGGTGGAGGATTTTCCTCCAGGAAACTCGAGTGTTTCTTTCCTCAAAACAGGCAGACTGGCCTCGTGAACCCACACACAATATACCATTGGGCATGGAATGCAACGTGAAACCAACTGCTGTAATAATTCCCTAGTAAAGCAGCGTTGCTACCCCATTAATCATTGGGTTGAGAGAAAACCTACACAAGTGACGAACGAGTTAATGGTCTTATAAAATGCACATCATTTTGAATTTGGCATATCTTTTTAAAATTATTGTATACTTCTAATGATAATGCTACGATGTGTTCAAGTTCCACACAAATTAATAATAGGTGGCTAGTTTTATTCTTTTTCAGTACACTTACCTCTACTTTTGAGTCTGTACTGTACGCGTCTGTATTCTTGTTAACAAAAAAGAGCTACTTTTTAGCTTGCAACATTAAATACAACAAATAATGTTCTTATTTAAATCCTCTGAAATATTTTTTTTTCAAAATTATGGCAGGACAGAGTAAATTTAGCTTCCCATTATTTAGTGAGAGAGAGAGAGAGAGAGAGAGCATCCACTTTTTTTGTTTTTGGAGATTTGTATTACAAGATTTTCGCCCTTTTTTATATTAATTTTCTTATTAATTTTTGATGGTGCAAAAGAAATTGTGTTGATATATAACCGGATAAAACTTATTGTTGTCCCCCCCCCCATTTAAATTACATATATTTATATCATATTGGCCCTATCATATACGTCATCGTTCCATTTTATTTAGAGTTAACGTTTAACGTTAAATAGCATTGCTTAATAGGTCCCATTATTTTTCATTATGAACTGCGTATGGATTGCGTTTTGACAGTAGATAGATTTGGTGTTAGTGTACCTATTTTTAGTAACTTTAGAATTCGCGATCGATGGCACAAGGTAGTAGTTGTGACCTGTTATTTCACAGAAGACAATCTGCAATTATTTTCGTTAATTGAAATAAATATAACCGATCGATTAATACATTAAAAATAAATAGAATTGGTTGAGTAATGTAAATGAAATAAATAAGATTTTGATTAATTAATCAGCAAATTTTCCCATAGCAAAATCAGCAATTTAGAACACACACACGCGCACGCACGCATACACACGCACACGCACACACACACAGAGCGAGAGAGAGAGAGAGAGAGACAATCAGATTAATGGAACTTGCTCCAAATTTCAATAGTCCCATTTTTCAATAAGCATTACATCAGAAAGAATACACAAAAACTTTATGTTATAGAATTCAAACTATATTTCCAGGAACGTAAATCCATTCATGACACCACAATCTATGGGAAATTAGGGTTTATTTACGACTGTCAGAGGTTCGCTAACAGTTTGAAGCGTGGTCTACTGGTTTTAAAATATCTAGTATGGGGTTAAATTTAGATTCCGAAACTTTACCTCATACTTTTAGCTGCTTGGCCATAATTCATACCAAACCAGTATGTAGGTGTTTATTTTATTTATTATTTTTTTGTTCGAGAAACATTCTTCTTGAAAAAAAACTCTCCTATAAAGAATTTTTCTGATTGACTAAATAATTAGCTCCGATAAAAGACTAAGAAAGTTCTTTACTTCGCTGGTGGTCTTTTTCAAGTAAAGTGTGACAAACTACTGTTCCATTATAACAATAATGACTGTTGCGTTAATAAAAAGGAAGAAAAAACATTATTTGTGTGCGAAGGTTTCTGTGGGTCAGTAGTTCAAGAGATAGATTCTGGTATTGAGACCACATGTTTATTAAATACGAACAGGATACGTGAAAACCCGACAAGTTTCGTAAATCGTATGACTTACATCATAAAGTAGTGTAATTCCTCATTTCGCTTTTTTTTAAAAGTAGCTTGTCACGAGACAAGCTACTTTAAGTTGTACTTGCGGAGCAATGTCGCTAATCTGTTTGTGACATTTTTGATGTATGGTAATGAAATTGCGTGATTGTGAGATTGAGATTGCGTGGTTATGAGATTGTGTGGTAACAAGCTTGGATATAGTCAGCCTCTTCACTAATGTACCGAGAAATGATACAAGTGACTCTTCTTGAAAATGTTTTTTCCACCAGATATTGTAGAACTATACAAACACTGCATGAATAATGTTTTTCACATTCCAGGACAAATTTTGGGAACAAAAGGAAGGACTAGCAATGCCCCCCCCCCCCTCTCCCCAGCTTTAGCCAACTTTAGCCAACATGGAAAACTTTGAAACTAACGCTCTAAAAAACTATCAAAAGAAACCTAACAAATGGCTACGGTATGTGGATGACATTTTTGTCATTTGGACAGGAACAACAGATGAATTAATTGTTTTTAAAGAATATCTTAACAGAATACATACAAATATAAAATTTAATTTGGAAATAGAAGAACATAAAAAATTACCTTTCCTGGATATCCTCATAGAAAAAAATGAAGAAGAAAAAAGTTTAACCTTTTCCGTTTACAGAAAATTGACAACTACAGGAAGATTTCTTAATGCAGCCTCACACCACCAAATCTTGAGAGACAGATTTTTCAAGTAAAGTGTGACAAACTACTGTTCCATTATAACAATAATGACTGTTGCGTTAATAAAAAGGAAGAAAAAACATTATTTGTGTGCGAAGGTTTCTGTGGGTCAGTAGTTCAAGAGATAGATTCTGGTATTGAGACCACATGTTTATTAAATACGAACAGGATACGTGAAAACCCGACAAGTTTCGTAAATCGTATGACTTACATCATAAAGTAGTGTATATAAAGTAGTGTATATAGCTGGATATAAGATATCCAGCACGGAAAAAAAGGCGAAATGAGGAATTACACTACTTAACACAGAACCTCACACTTAATGGATTTGAGCCAAAAACAATCAAGAAAATCCTGAACACAGCTCCCACAACCAACGTAGAAAAACAAGATTTCATGAACGAAATCTCACTGCCATATACATCAAAAATGTCATAGACAGATTAGCGACATTGCTCTGCAAGTACAACTTAAAAGTAGCTTTTCTCCCTTTAGAAAAAATATCAATATTCCTACATCCACCGAAGCCTTTGCAAATCCCATAAAAAATAAAAAAAAAACCAGGGGGTCTATCAAATCTATTGTTCTTGTGGCATTTATTACGTAAGGCCAGACGGGAAGGTCAGGAGAAATCCGTAATATAAAAAAGACGTAGAAAAAAGAAGAGAACACAAATCAGGCCTAGCTTTTAACACAACTTCCAATGGCCATAAAGTACTTTGGGAAAAAAAGATCATGTCATATATTGATAAAAATTGTTTCACAAGGAAATTCAAGGAAGCGGCAAAAATGCTTAGAATTCCTACACAGTGCAACAAAAACCAAGGTTTGATATTACACCAAGTGTGGTCGGCATTCATAAAAAAATTTAACTTCCTCAGATCTCGGACATAACACACATGAAGCACAGAACGTGACAACAAATAACAATGTTCCAACGAACATATATTAACGAATGTTTCAATTTTTTCAATGTTACAGTTAGAAACATCTAATGGACTATGAATTTAATCTTCGTTAGTTGTGTTTAACCTTTTTATACACCAATCCCCCCCTGATGATGTAAGTCGTACGACTTACAAAACTTGTCGGGTTTTCACGTATCCTGTTCGTATTTAATAAACATGTGGTCTCAATACCGGAATCTATCTCTCAAAAAACATTATTATTATTATTATTATTATTATTATTATTATTATTATTATTATACGGTATCTCCATGGAATCTCATCGTGGAGACTTAAACTAACTGTTTTGCACGCAAGTCCTACCATGCCTCTCCTTAAAGTTATTCACTGTCAGTGCACTCACAACTAATTTTGGCAATCCATTCCACTCATTCACAACTCTCCATGCAAAAAATCTGGTCTGCACATCCCTGCTCTTACACAACTCCCACGAATGGCTCCCTAGTTATCTGACTATTTGTCATATATTCAAAAATTTCCTTTGCATCAATTTTATAAATCTCCTTTAATATGCTAAAGTTTCTATCATATCCTCTCTTTTCCGCCTATCAACTAAACTTTGTAATCCACAAACCTTCAACCTGTCCTCATAGGGAGCATTTCACAAACCTGTCATCAGCTTAGTCACTCGTCTCGGAATCTTTTCTACCACCACCTGGTCCTCAAGAAACCCAGGTGACTAAATCAGTGTGAATCATGGTCTTATAAAGAGGGATAATAACTTACCTATCTTTACTTGCTAGGGTGTTTTTCAACATCCAAATAATCATTTGAGCCATTTACTAACTTTTGCAATATGCCCTCTGAAATTCAATTTTCTGTCCACCATTATCCCCTAGTCCCTAGCCTCATCAATTTCCTGCAATCAGTACCATCAGTATGATACACTGTATGCAACCTTTCCAACCTGAAGCACATAACCTTACATTTTGCAACAGTAAATTGACAATCATTAGCCTTTGCCCACAATGCCAGTTTATATAAATTACTCTATAGCAGTGGTTCCCAACCTTTTTACACTTGTGTACCTCTTTTAAACCCATTTCTATAAATTGTACCTCTTGTTTTTAAAATAGCTGTTTTTAAACACTGACATTTATTGTTCCATAACTAACGTTTTGCATTTTGTTTACTTTACTTGTTTTTCCGCCATTGCTGATTATTTTTCGTGTACCCCTGAACGGCCCAGCACGTACCCCCGGGGGGTACGCGTACCACCGGTTGGGAATCGATGCCCTGTAGGATAGCTACGTCACCTTTATCTACTAGTTCTTTTCCTTGTTTTCGCATTCTCAGCAAAGAGCTGAGAAGGTTCACTTTCCCTATATCATTGACATACAAATTAAAGAGTAGTGGCCTTAGTACAGAACCCTGAGATACTCCGCTGGTCACCCTCATTCTTCTAGATTCTGCTCCACCATATACTACCCATCTGGTGTCTGTCATCCCTCTCTCCATCCATACTGTAATACTAGCTTTATATCCATTCCCATTTGCTCCAATTTTGTAATAGTTTTCCATTTGGTATTTATTCTGTTCAAACGCCTTTGCAAAGTCCAGCAATATCATAGTGTAGCCATTTCCTTTATTCAATTCTGCTGTCACTTTATTATAAAATGTGAATAAATTACTAAGATAGGATCTATCTTTTACAAAGCCGTGCTGCCCTCTATAGAGTATCGCATCTCTATCCGCCCATTGTTGGATTTTACCTTTAACCAACTTTTCCAATATTTTATCAACCACTCCTGATATATTAATTGGTATTTCGCTACCTCTGTCTTGGAACCACCTTTATACATTGGAGCTATCTTACCTTCTTTCCACTCACCTGGACCCTGCCAGAACTGAGACTTAGATTGAGTAACTTCATCACAGCAATGCCAATTCTCTTGCATTCACGCAGTACATAGGCCGACATGCCATCCAGTCTCACTGTTGTATTTACATTCATATTTTTCAGTATACTGAACTCTTTATTTACCTCAATTTTGATATGCGTCTCTGTTACATCAGCAACTGCAAAGTCTCTGGATAATACACCTTTGCAAAATGATCACTCAGCAATTCAACTATTTCTTATCTTCTGTCACCTTCCTACCACGAGAACTGTTTAAAGTCATCCTACCTTAGCCATGTTCCCTCTTACTTGCCTCATAACGAGAAAACTCTTTTGGCTTTACTTTTACCTGCTTAGTTAATTTTCTCTCATAATCTGATTTGGCCTTTTTTACCCAACTAAGTCACCCTTCTTGCTTGCACTTTATACAGCTCATGAGCATGCTAATCACTTTTCTTTATATTCGCACCTCAGTGTTTTCTTTTTTGCAGCAAGAGCTGCAAAAAAGGATAATGTATTTTTCCTGTGTAAATTTATTTTTAATTCACTTTTGTAGATGATTAACACATTAACTATAAACCGAATTAAAGAAATATGAAATAGAACACATTCTATTGCATATTGCTCCATTGAAATTCTTGCTAAACGTATTTCAAATTCTTTATACCGAATTCTTTTTTTTTCCCCAAAGTAACATTGTACATGTTGTGTATCTATAATTGTGTATCTATAAAGAAATTAAACTTTTTTTGATTATAAAAAGATGATGAATTGGTTCATGCAATTAAGCTGATAACATGCTGTTGAAATATATTATTCGTGCAAATCAGTTTAAGGAATTTATTTGACACGTTAATGCTACTTTCTGTGAAACATGTTGTCGAATCGGTACACATTAGATATTCGGTACAAATATTATTAGATAGCATCATGAATAAAAACTTGAATGTTTTGTGTGCCATTCATCACTAAAGCCCTAAAGCCTTAAAAAAGTAAAAAAAAACCCTGCGATATTCGCACAAGTCAATAAGATGAGGTATCATAAAAGTAAAAATTAAAAAGAAAGGAAAATCTCTCTCTTTTCAAATTATTAATGACTAGTCTTGACTCTAGAAGGGGTTTGTATAATAATAATTACGATGCAAAAAAAACCTTCATTTCGATCAAGCTCCTGCATGCAAATCATTTTGTAAAAATAATAGATAAAATTCAAATCAAAATTGTTTTGGTAAAACATGCTAAATGACTGCCGCACATTTTTAAATCTGAAAAAAAAAATTCTTCAAGCTTGGTAATAAAATGAATATAATTTAAATGAACAGAAACTGTTACTTAAATGCTAAAGACAAACTAATACATAGTGGAACTTGGAAAATGAAACAGATCCCTTAAAACAAGTCATCTTTTGTAATAGTGTACCTAAATAAATAGGGAATGCAAAAGATGCCTTGTTTGTTTACATGAAGTGTAAATTTATAATCCTCTGCGACACTTTTAAGCTGATACTATATATTACACATTGATGACACAGATTTTGTCGGTTTAAGTTAGTTTTATTATTCTGTGGATCATTTTTTTATTGTATAGGATGTCATAACTTTAGATATTGTTTATATAATTTATATATTCTATTGATAAAAATGTATACTCAAAAACTAAATGAATTTTAAAGAATTAATTTAGTTTTTGAATATATTCCTAACCAGCCTGTTAGAAGAAATATGACACCATAATATTGTAAATATTTGTCACCGTTCTTGTGATCATTAATTAGAATGGAACTTTAGGTCTTTTTTCTACAGACCTAGTGTTATGTCGCGAGGACATGTAGGCACACTCTGCATTAACGTGTTAGTTATTCTATATTAAATTAATTTAATCCTGGGCAGATAAACCAAACCGTTTCTATACTTTCTTACCTTGCACTAACGAAAGCGCAAGGTACTTCTCTCCGTTTTAACTCTCTTTTCAGAAGCTATTTTCACACTAACATAATTCCAATCATGTATCCCAGTTTCGCCATTCAGCATGATGAACCTCCAAATCCAAGATAAGACACCTTCATATCTTTCTGTGTGCTTTTAAAATGTAGTTTTAATCTAATGTTTGAGCTTACTTCTCTTATATAATAGCTACTGCTTATTTATTCGTATGGGGTACCTCCCGTTCCTCATCTGTCCCGAGGAACTGGTTGAGCCCTCCTAATGAGAGATTAAGTATGTATTTAATTAGTGTAGATCTGTGTGTGTTTATGTGCCAGTTTGCCTGTTCTGAGGGAGGAAAAACCCGAGTTTCCGGGTGTAAAAATCCTCTACCTTCGTATGAAGGCTCTACTACTAATACTACTTCCTTTAATTTTATGAGCAATATTAGGCTGAATATATTCATAACTGTAAATCTTCTTTCTATTTGGTCATGATTTGTGACACGTTAATAATAATAATAGTAATAATTACAACTTTATTATTATTGCTGTTGTTGTTGTTGTTGCTGTATTTCTTGATTGTCGAATTTGAAGTGGTGTGTTGGATTTTATATGCATTGACGAAGTCCCTCCTTTCGCTGCGATGACTGCAGCAATCTTACGAGGCGTACTTTACACAAGCGTACGATAACGATCAATGAAAATTTTGGACCATTCTTCTTGTAGGCACGTATAAGGCTCGTAATGAGGTCCTGGACTGTTGTGGGGCGGACCTCACCCGACGTTCCAGTTCATCCCACAGATGTCCGTTAAGGTTGCGATCAGACCTCTATGAAGGTCAGTCAAGTGTGTTGACGTTATCCACAAACCGTTAGCAGTTAGAAACTGCCATATGACATATTTATGACATCCTCTCACAAGGGCGCGTTGTCTTGCTGAAAGGGGCAATGGTCAGTTCTGTAGAAACGCCACAAAGTACTAAGCATTACATTGTCCACAATGTTCAGATACATCTCGCAGTTCATTGCTCGTGGCACAAAAAACAGAGATCCAATGCCAAACCAGGAAAAACAGGATCATACCATCATCCCGCTGCCATTTAATTTCATAGTTGGGTTATGCACTCGGGAAAGAGAAGTTCACTGGACATTTGCTACATCCACATCTCTCCATCTGATCGGTAGAGGGTGTAGCGTCATTCGTCGCTCCATAGCACAGCTTTTCAAGTTTCCAGGTCTCACTGTAAAGCTCGTTGCACCACTGATAACAACGCTGCATGTTGGTTCGCGTGATGTGGGGCTTCCATATTGCGGTCCTACCATCGAAATTCATGTTGTGAGCCTCGATTCTGAATATTTTTGTGTATATTCGTGTTCCAGTCGATATCCGGAACTCTGCATTCAACATGTTAGCCTATGAATGGTGGTTTTTACATATTATCCTTCTTTGCTCCCTACGGTCACGTTCGGTGAGTGTGGTGGGTTGTCCACTGCGGTTGCACTTGCAGTTGACTCCTTACGCTTCCATCTCAGTATGGTATCACTGATTATTTACCTGGGATGGCCTAATTTTTCAACAATTTGCCGAACAGATAGACCTGCAACATGACATCTTCTCACAACGCGTCTTTCAAACTCCGTCAGTTTCCTTCTCGTAGCCACTTCACCCGGACACAGTTGCGGTGACTTGGGAGTCATATTCCTCCAATATATACCGGCTACAAACACGATTCGTTACATGACACGATGCACCTTGCCCATGGGGGGGGGGAGGGGGGTATCCGCTGACCTCTCTCCAAGCAGTGTATGTATATTTTTGAAACTATATGGCGGCTGCTTAATTTATGAATTTGGGAGTTGAGATGCCGTAGTGATGTAAGAATGTTATATTCCATTTCATTATAGATCCAAATTAGGCACCTTTATGCAGAGCTTATTTGATTTCCTCTCGAGCAGATCTGTTTATTAATATTGTATTCCTTTATTAAATTGGATATTTTTGTTGCTTAATGATATTGCTTTTTTTTTTTCTGCTTTTGATTTAGGATGAATCATTTTCTGAAATACACTAACTAGAATAAAATTTTACAGCATAAACAGATAAGATGAGTACTATTTTTAATGATGTTTACACTTTGATTGATTCACCTCATCCATGCGTTTAGGACTGTCATTAGAGTTCCCTAATGAGGGGTTCACGACGAATTTAATGCAGCAGGTTCGTAACTCCTTGCTGCATCTCCTAAGGGCAATGTTCATAACTGTAATCTGTGTGTTCACGGGAGGTGTTTCCTGGTGAAAAAAAAAAACTCCTTACCTCCGTATGAGACCGGCTAACTCACCTTTCGTCGAAAGAGACCATATAAAGACAATATATATTCGAATCCCCTCACGTCACTGATGGGATTCGAATCCAGGTCTTTCCGACCAAAGGGGCTTCGTCTATATCGACTAAGCTACAGAGGCTTTTACATTTACCAGCACAAAATAAATTGTTTTAAAAATAAGCAGAAATTTGATTGTTTAATTCTAAAATTCATTGCAATTAGATATTTGCTATTATTTTCATGGCTTTTCACTATAAAAAATAGCAGCAGTAATCTGTGAAATGCAGGGAGTTCCCTGTGTATTCCATTGCTAAATGGTATTCAGACTTTGTAATTATATTTTTTTAAAATCATGTATTTTTTGTTTTTTAAAAATATATTGTAAAGGATTAAAAAACTAGAATTTGCTCAAATTTGTATGGTCTAGGTCAGTGCGACTTTGTTTATCACTAGTTTCTGTTGTTTGCTTTTAGTTTTGCTCAATAGAGAGATATGCTGGCTTTAAAAAAATAATATATTTTATTTTCTACATTCTTTTCAGATTAAAGAAAGCTATGTATTTATTCTTTGTATAAGGAAAAAAATATATGTGCACTTCATGTAGTTTTATTGGAACTCAAAGAAATATATTTCATTTGAACGGTTGCTATACAATCATGTGTCACACTGGTTATAATGTTAAAATATGTCATCTATAATTAATGTTTGTAGTTCCAAAGAACTTTAGATAATTTTTTCGCAGAAAAGAATGGAATGATTATAGATAAACATTATCTTAGCTGAATTGTAGATAAACAGTAATACAGATTGAGATTCTATATCATGTAGAATTTCAGTTAAAGAAGTCACATATCTAATCAGATATGTGCAAAAAAAAACAGGTATGGGGATTAAGTTTCACTACCCGTCACTGTAGAAATGCGCAAAGCAAACATGTTGCGAAATAGGATGGAATATCATTGCAATATTATAAATAAATAGATGAAATAAGTTTTTATTATGTAAACTAAAAGAAAGTTTAGAGATCATAAGTTTTAATTCTCTAAAAACTTAAAAAAAGTTTCGTTTATCTATTTTTAATCAATAAATAGCTTTTATTATCAAGAAAAAGAAAAAACAGAGGGAAAAAAAACAGAAAACACACACACACACACACACACACACACACACACACACACACACACACACACACACGTCAAAAGACAAAATAAAATAAATATTATTATTTATCATTGACCTTCCAACAGGAGCCATAAGTCAATTCAGGGTTTAAAGACATAAATTACACAAATTGATATTTATTCTTGAATGTACACTAAATATAATTATATAATATTATATAATTATATTCAAGTGATAGATAAAATTCACCGCACTCGGTGTGAGACCGCTACTCTGTTTATTAGGAGCATGAAGTGACTTGAAATAGATTCCATGCTTGGTCTCAAGAACTCGTTTTTTTATCTTGCTCTTAGCGGATTATCTTGCTCTTAGCGCACACGTGGTACTAAAGTACAATACAATGCTTTTTGGGTTATATAATAAATATGTACCCAAGAAAAAAAAATATATAAATTCGTTTGTATAAATAATGAATAACTGAGTGCTGTAGGGTTTTGTCTTGGTTTGTAGTGTCACTATTCCATCCGTTTGCATTGCCAAACTTCTCACGGCCCCCCCTCCTCCACATATTTTGTGAATTTTTTTGCAACTCCCTCCCCCCCTTCAGTTGTATAATGTGTGCATTTATCGTCTCTGAAAATTCTACATACATAATTATTTTGATGACTTGGTTGGCCAAGTGGTTAGCGTGTCCTTTCTCCACCTAATAGGCTATGGGTCGAATCCCACTGGGCATGGTTGTTTGTGATTGTTGTTAAGTGGTAGATGAATGTCATCTTTATTGGCGCCCTGAAGTGCCTTGAAAAAAGTTCCATGTTTGGTCCCTAGAGGAAGGGTGTTCGGACTATGTAAAAAGTAAAAATGAAAACACTATATATATAATTAATAAAAATGGGGGGAAAATCGTCAACCAACCCACGATACGGCTGTGTTGTAGCTTTGCAAAATCTTTCGTGGGTGGGAGCCACATAAAAAAATGAAATATAAACGGTAGTAAAATAAAAATAATATTATGAAATAATGTTATAGTTTACTATATGAAAGTCTAAAATGCTGTAATAGTATGAACTCACCTAGACTTATATCGCTGGTGATTGTTCCAAGCCACCAGTTGAAACTTCCATTGTAAAGTATTAATGATAATGCAGATATCGATCCAGCGTACAAATGCAAGAAATAAGATGATGTCAAAAGAGATGCTCTCAGTGAAGGAATTTTATTAGTATCATTGCCCACAATAAGCTCAGTATTTGCTTCTTGAATTCCACATGTTGTTGTGCCTATGCAAGCAATACAAAAACAACAACAAAAAAAACTTTATTCATAATACAGAGTTCCCAGAAATGATCCTAAAATTGCAGCCATTAAAATTTACGAAACTGTGTTAACATTACAATGTTTTTTTGTGAAATTCAGTAAGAAAGCTCTTCAAATTTTAGTATATTTAGTGCAACTCGACATGAGCCTCACTATATTGCATTAATAGAACAGACAAGGATTCTGGTTCGAAATCTCACTCTAGAGGGATGGGAAATCAAGTTCTGCTGGGTGAACACGCATACGGGAATAGCAGGAAACGAGAGAGCGGATCAGTTGGCTAAAGAAGCAGCCAGCTAGAATCGAAAACGGCTAGAAACAAGTTACCAAAAGTACTCGAAATCTGCTATAAAAACACTTGCAGAAGGGAAAAACCTAGACATGTGTGAAGAAGAATAGAAAAATCAAAAAACGGATCAACAACAAAAGAATTCTTGTCAATCATCAGAAGCGGACTTCGGCTGAAAAAACACGCCATTTCTCCAGGTTTAACCACGCTACTAATGGGACATGGAAAACTAAGACACTACTTACACAGATTTCATATCCTGGAATCACCATCGCGCATTTGCAGTCCACACCTTCAACAGACTATTGACCACATACTTTACGACTGTCAGCTATTGGAGTCCATCCCGATGCCCCTAATACAACACGTCATCACTTCCGGAGACAAGTGGCCAGTGTCAAGACAGAGACTTATCGAAAAGTATTACATAGAATTAATTAAATTTGCCAATAAGATCAACTTCCAGTCCTTGTAATCTAACATAAATACTGATATTATGTGAATTATACTGTATAATGTTAATATATGTATACAAATACAAATACTAAATACAAATACAAATGAAAAATCAGGCATACCATAACTGGCTTAAATCAAGAACCCCATCCTCCTTCAATGCCTATACTGAAACCCGAAACAGAATCAAAGAAAATTATCAATGCTTCTAAAACAGAATTTAAACGGGCAAAAAAGCAGGAAGCTTGCAGCCTGTCCAAATGGCAGCCAACTTTCAAGCAAAAGTAAACAACTTTTGCTTGAAAGAGGCGTTATGACATATCTGTGACCTGTTGTTCATGACACTGGTAAAAGACTGTAGTCACCATTAACCAAGAAACATTTTAAACCGGTAGAAATATAAGGATGCTACCTCAACCCAAAACCACACAGCAAAGCCAAAAAATTAACACCAATGGATCAAATGGTATATTTGGAAGGGTCGTACGAAATCAGTAAGGCTGATGAGAAACATTCAACTAGAAGCTCAATGCAAAACTTAGGGTTAGTACTGGGGCAGAACACACAGTATTGATTTGCATGGAAGGGTTTTTGCACATAAAGCAAACATTAGTCATGGAAATAAACAGCACACGGATCACACAAAACATCGTTAACGACCCATAAAGAGTTGTAAGTTGGTGATATGGAGCGAAGAATCACGCTGCATCCTTTACCGATCGGACAGTCAAGTACGGGTGTGGAAGATGCTTAAGGACTTCTGACAAGTCCTGAGTCTCTAAAAGAGCGTGATATTTATCACATTACGCTTGTTAGATTTATTATTATTAGTTATCTCTTCCCTTCCCGATGATAATTTTGACTTTAGCGATATAACTTATGAAGATATCGTCTTAATATTAGTATTTGCTATTGCTTAGATTAGAAAAGATGATGTGAAGAGAACAAAATCTGTCTTTCAGGAATACCACATGGTTGCTATGGTGGTAAATAAGACTTTGGGGAGTCACCAAAAAGATCTCCTCTCTGACATTACATTTATGGAGATAATAGAAATATGGATGTTTGCTTTGGGATAAAAACATATCTGGAGCCAGAACTAGATACCAATCTTCATTATTCAAATAATAATACAATCAAATTGAGATTAATGAAGCCTTTAACTGAAAGTTTTGATTCAGTTTCTAAATGAAAGCCATAAAATTGCCTTTTACCTGAACAAGCCATTGCTTTCGACATAAATGAAGGAAAAAAAGCTTTCTTAAGACGTTGAATAAGATTATTAAACCCTAATTCTGGATATATTTAAATGAAAATTATAAATTCCCTTTTAGCTGATGTCGTTGTTTTTCATTTTACGATATATTTTTATTGCGTTTAAGGTGCTGGCATTATTAATCATGATATATTACATTTGAAGGCCTACGGTCCTTTATGATATATCAAACGTTAACTTTGAATTAGGTTTGCTTTTCAAGTAAAAGCCGGATATATTCATAAAAGATCATAGGCTATTAAATATAATATAAGCGTAGCAGAAGCAATAGAAATGCCCAATTAATAGATTGTTAGGCCGTAAACTCCGCAAGGTTCCAGAATCGCTTCGAGATATTGGTCTCTCCAGACTGTTCTGATGAATTCTGGCAGTTTCACAAGTTTTCCTAGCAGTATGTTCTGTCACGACCATCTCGTTCCACCATATGCTGAAGTCCTCAGTGATCATATCCAACAAAAAAGATATGTGGTGACTAAGCAGCTGGCGGGAGGCAGCTGGCGGGAGGAGAGGAAAGAAACTATAGAGGAAAAGTTATTACCAGGATTCTTATAACTTGCATGAACAATATGTGTCTCGTAGCACAATGTATTGTTCTGTTGGACGTAGGCACCAGTGTGCTTTGTGGACAACGATGTTCGGATGCGTTATTTAGCTCTTGATCTGATGTTACCATGTGGTCTTGAGAAGTGCCAGAAAAACTTTCCAAAACCATCACCATCACTCCATCGCTACCGTCTTGTAATGCTATGAACCAGTTATGATGATTCCATAACTTTGTGTTTTTCCTTCTGTCTATGTGAAATTGGGATTCTTCAGATCATGCCACTTCTCTTCGGTTCTCCATTATCCGATACTGATGTACTTCCATCCATTTAATACTAATAACTTAATGTTTGTTGAATGCGTATGATATCCTATTCAGAAAAGTGTATAATGCATGGTATACTAGATATTTTCTCGAAGTTTCTGGTTGTACTGCAGTCATGTGACTAATTTTTGAACCTCTAGTAGATTCTTCATCTTCCTCTTGCAATCCACCTTTTTTTTTTTTTTTACAGCTGCATACCTGATGTTGACTAGCTGTTTTATTTTTTTCACACCCTTCTCGATATGCTTGTGACATTGCTGCATATAGTAAAGTTGTTTCAAACGGAAAATAGTTGCTGAGATATACTGTCCCATATCGTTCTCGTCGTCACGACCCTTTGCCCATGATCACACAAAACTTGAACACGAAGTCTATCTCCCGAAAGAAACTTTCCACTTGTTTATAGCCGTTGACTGCGACATGTTATTATTAGTGGTGGATTCCATTTATCATGGAAAAGTTTCTAATTTATCAGCTGCTGAGCGTTGTTATGCATCATTATTCCACTTTTAATAAACTACACATCTCCGTCTTGGTGAAGATTACTGTCGTTTATAACTTTCAACATGGAATGCTGTATTACGGGTTCTGACTTTGCCTTTGAAGAAACCGTAAAGTTTGCTAGAGTATAAAGTGATTATAAAACGACGAACATACAAGATTCTTCACACATTAGGTCCTTTAAGTAGTGCGATACAAAGGCAACTTATGCTGGTGTTGTGAAGCTCCACTCATCACTAGGTTATTTTATGCTTTTGAGTTCAAAGTAAAAGATGCATATATGCACAGAAATTATATGGTCTCCGATTGAGTAATACAGAAAGATGCATAACTGTGAAGCACATTTTGATTTTGCTTGTGATCTACCCCCCCCCCCCCCCACTCCTGCATTCCAACTATCGGAACAAGTTTTCTTTAAAAAAAGGAGGGGATGGTATCCTTTTTGCATACGGAAAGCAGTTCCCCAAAATCCGCCCCGCCATCTACCATCCGAAATCGGAACTAACTTGCAATTCCATTTTTGTCCTCTAGGTACTTGTAAACGTTTCCCATAATCAGCAACCATCACATAATGAAAAATAAATGAAATAAATTTGAATGGATCTATTCCCCCCCCCCCATTCTTTAAAAACTTTCTAAGCCAAAGATATTTTATATAATTGTTTTATCAATGTACGTGTTCTTATCAGTGTTATAATAATGTGGATAACAATACATTACCATTTACACAGATAAAACGTACTTTAGTTGTCACATGTCAAAAAAAAAATCATTTTACGATAGTTAGTATTCTTTTATAACAGAATAAGCCAATTTGTCTCATCCGAGTTTGTAACCATAGTGATATAATTTTCATGTCTAAGAAACCCATTGAAACAACATTTATGAAGCAATTCATACTTAACAGTGCCTATTACAGACTCCATTATTTTAAGAGCAGGTATACAAAACTATTATTATTAATAATATTATTATTACTTTCTAATAATATTAGGTACATGAAATATCTAATGAAGAGATATTTGCGGCATTCTTGTAAGATCAGATTTAGCTTTAGAAGCTTTTCTAAATAATGAATGTTATGTAGAACAAACTACTCAAAACTATTATTTTATAATAATTTAAAGAGCTCATCTTAGAGATCTTTTATTAAACGATAAAATCTGATGGTGCATTTGCTGAATTTATTATTTTTAATATTTTAATGCATTTTCATTATTTTTGGCTGAATCGATTGAATTAGTAACGGTAAAATCTGTTTATCTGTCAGAAAAGCTTCTATTCTGAGGTTATTGCGACAGTGAACATTAAGGAAAATTGGATTCTTATTGGTGAACGTCAAGAAGAATAAAATCTACCCTTTT
Organism: Typopeltis vanoorti; assembly: GCF_054136105.1. Lineage (NCBI taxonomy): Eukaryota > Metazoa > Arthropoda > Arachnida > Uropygi > Thelyphonidae > Typopeltis > Typopeltis vanoorti. Next base: position 89,289,533 of record NC_143561.1, on the reverse strand, counting down.
GAAACCCTTTGATTGATCAGTAAACCTTGTTCAAGAAATTAAATATTTACGGAAATTATAGACAAAGCAATTAAGGCTGTGAGGCATGTAATGTTAGTTAATTATGTATTCTCTGGTTGGTTTGTTTTACGGAATGAACCCCAGATATTGGGGTTTTTAATCCCGTAGTTAGCTGCTGGCTTACTTACAATGAATAATTAATCTGTTCGCTAACTGGCTAGTTTATCTTCAATTGAAAAACCCTTGTAGTGCTACTTTAAACGAGACATTCCAGTCGACGAGCATATGTCTCGTAGCCATCTAGTGCTGCTGTATTTAAGGGAGTGTGTGTGTGTGTGTGGTGGTGGTGTGTGTGTGGGGGGGGGAGAATGCGTTCGTTCTTAATGAATTGGCGCTGTGTGCCCGCGCGCGTGCATGTGTTAATTACAGCAAAAATAACTGCAGTTGCAAAAAAAATAGATGTCTGTTAACTAATTATGAAGTGGTGTTTATTATAGCTGTACCTGCTGAATACACGTCTAGATTAAAAAAAAAAAGTTTTTGAAATCAATCAAGATGGTATTTTATAAAATACCATCTGAAAAAAGCCGGCCTGGTTGGCCAAGTGGTTAGCGTATCCGCCGCTCTCCAGCAGGCTGCGGATTCGAATCCCGCCATGGGCATGGATGTTTGTGATTGTCTGTGAAAATATTAGTACTGGTGGTGTGTGGTAGATGGCGTTGGTGTAGTTTCGGTTCGTTGTGGTTGGTGGAGACAGAGTTGTAGAGCAGGTGCCCTCCCTCGATTTGTCTTTAGACTCCCTGGAGGTGTCAAGTAATAATAATAATAAAATACAAGTACGTTCAAATTACAAGCTTAAGAATAAATATCTGAATTGCAAGTATTTCAGATATTTACTCTTAAGAGGTATGCTAGTACTACATAATTAAGCTTGCCCTGCTGCTAGTTTCTTATGAAATATTTCCCCAGATCAAGAAGACCTTCCACAGCGATCACACCTGAAAACATCGATGCAGCGCATGCCATGATCTTTGATGATAGACGAATACCAGGCAAAACATTGCAAAAACGCTGGAGATATCCAAGGAACGATTTGGGGTCATTATCCACCAGCATCTGGATTATGAAATAGGTCACTGAAATAGGTCCCCTGTCATCTCAAGGAATTTTGGGTCATTTTAAGAAATCAGGTGCAAATTATTTGGCTCGTATTGTGGCTGCTGATGAAACATGGCTTCATCACTACGACCAAACAACAGACAATGGAGTGGGGCCAGACACAAGGTGAAGGAAGTTCCGAATCCAAAAGTCAGCAGCGAAGGTTCTTGCCATTGTCTTTTGGAATATGGATGGTGTAATCCTTACCAAGTACCTCCAAAACAAGATGAAACTGTTACAGAAGCAGTTTATTCAACAGCTCCGAAGGAATTGGTACTGAAGGAAAAACGTCGCGAAAAACTGAGCAGAGGCGTGTGGCTTTTGCAGTACAACCTGCCTGCTCACACTGCTCCTGAAACACAGACAATACACAACTTGGGGTTTCAGTGTCTGCCTCATCCACCCTATTCGCTGAACCAAGTCCCATCTGACTATTTCTTATTCTCAAATTTAGAGCAGCAACATATTGAAAGAAACATTTACCACAGATGAAGTCATGTCTGCAGCTGAAGACTGGTTTGTGTATCTTCGTAGAGAATATGTAGAATAATGTGTAAGTTATGTGGTTCTACCTCAATTCCTTCATGGTGATTATTACAACTTTTCAACACACCCTCGTAAACTTGTGCGTAGCTCAGCGGCTATGTTCTTCAGCTTCCGACGAAAAGTTGTGGTGCTTGCGTTGCTTCCAGAGATATTTTGGAACTCGCTCGGTAGCTAGTGTTTTAATCGAGGACAGGCGATTTTTTTCATGCCACACGTTTCAGCACTGGGTGGTCCCGCTTTGTGATTTTATATGGCCTACCAGTTCGCGATTGTGGTGTTATTACTCATAGGCTTTTCCACTTCACGGTAACATCATTCAGAGCTGATCGGGGAAGCTACAGCAAGGCAGAAAATTTCGAACTGAGTTGTTGCAAAGGTGGCATTCTATGATAGATTAAAATTCGCCGAGCTCTTCAGTATAGTCCATTTTATTGTTAATGCTTGTCTAAGGATTGCGAGACCGTGTGCTTCCTTTTATACTTTTATATGAGCCATTGTTGTAATTCATATAGTCATATCCCTACTGCGAAGGAGTTTGGGATATTTTTGGTTAGATAGCTTATTTCGGGAAGAGAATCTTAATTTTATCAATGCCAAATATAATGTAAAATAAATGCCCTCAATATTTCTGTATTTAATCAAAATACTAAAAAAAAAATGTCCATTTCCTCACACTTTCTTTCAACATAAAATACTCCAATTTCCCTACTTGTTTAGTTATTAACGGTGAATTAAATATCTGTATTAGTTTTTGATCCACCTATATCATACGTGGATTGGATCTTATCATATGCTTATCATATCCATCTGTTCATAACATCTTCAACGGAATTTTCAACATAATATGAAATCCTTATGTAAGTAGTCGTACAGCTCACAAATGCAGAAAATTATACAAAACGGAAGCTGCAATTATTTGGACATATCTACAAAATGAGCAAGGATCGGAAGATAAAGACATTGATGTTTGGTATTATGGATGGTGTAAACAGAAGAGGTAGACCATACAGAGAATGGATAGACGACATAAAGGACTGGTGTGGAATGGGGTTACAGAAACTGCGACACTGTGCACCGGACAAAGAAAGGTGGAAGAAGGCATCGGACACCAGCAGGCAGTGTGCCCATGGTTCGTGATGATGATGACAGATCACAAAAAGAAAGTTAATGAATAAAGTTGTTTTGTTGTTGTTGTTACGGTAAGGAAAGATATTATTAAACCATAGCCAACGCTTTTGTTTGTAGTTCAATAAACACAGCAATAAATTTCACTTGGTAACAATAAAAGAAGGGCCTAAACGAAACAACAAAAATCGTTTTATTTCAGATACCGTTTTTCTGCTTGATTATTAGGGAAAAAAGCATCTTTCTAAAGCAATAACGATTTGGAGAGGGGATTAATAATTTAATTTACAGCCCTTAATTTTTTCCTCCAGCAAATAAGTTTTGAATGGCTCGCAAATGTGTTACCAAATTAAAAAAAATCTGTTAGACATAATATATTTTAATGAGCTTAATTTGAAGCTTCCGGTAAAAAAAAGATTTTGATGTTAAATTTTCTGATGCTAACTTTGAAGCGAATTTAAATTTAGCGTGCGAATAAAAGCGACCACATTCTATTTGTGATATCAAAGATTTTGATTTTGAAATCTTTTGTTGCAACAGTTGATTGACTATCACAAAAAAAAAAATTACTAGCACGATTAAGCAGCTTCACTTTGTAGGTTTGTCGATTTTTCACAAGTGGTCGAATTACATCCGGGTGTTCTAACTGTTTTGCTGTTAAAATTTATAAGATTCCAGCAAATACAAATCGAAACGATATTCTGAGAAATAAATTCATCCAGGAAAGCATCTTTGAGAGCTTTATGCTGAACTCTTAGAAACCTTCATCAGCATCATGAGGACTTTCGCCAAAAAAAAAAAAAAAAAAAGCTGGTAGCACTTAATATGAGACAAGTGCTCTCGGTGATGAACTTTCTTCTAAGATGAACATATGTATCATGTTACATATTCCTTCATTGAGTTTATAAAGCTTGTTTAATAATATCAGTACTATTATAACGAAACCCTAATATCAGTAATTAGAGAAACCTGTAATAATTAGTAACACAGTTTGCTTTTCCATATTTGTCTCGAAACTGTTACATATATATTAGTTCAAGTAAAATAAAATTCCAAAACAGATGTAAGAAATTTAAACATCATCTATACTTTAGATCTTTTTAACACCTAATTATTAGTTGTTCGATTATCCGTGGGAAAGATTGTAAAAAAAATTGTACATGGGATCTAGAAACTAAACGCATGCTTTTTTTTAAGCTACTTCATGTCTCCAATAAGCCGAATGGTGGGCGGTCTGACACTAATGGCAATTTTCCATCTAAAGACAAGACATCTCAAATTCCCACAGCAATATTCGAATCAACCTACAATCGCTGGTGGGCGGGTAGAGGCATTGTCTACTCGGCCAACGGTCACCAAAGCTTTGTACCCCGACTCTAAACTAGTGCTAGTTATGGCACTCGATCGCTGTTATCTGTGTAACATGTCTGATCATTTGGCTGCAGTTCAGCATACTTCACTTTGCAAATCAGTAGGCACTTCACCGCCCAAGTAAAGCTTATCACTCAGCAATTATGGAAAAGCGATAATAGTACAGTATCAGCTCTTTCCACTTACCTTCCTCTCCATTTCTGAAGCGATAAACGGTTGTTCGTGAGGAAATATTTGTAGTATAAGCGCCGGAAACTCCAGGCGCATTATCGCAGTTATAATTTCCTGCACATGAAATCGAAAACTGTCATTGTCTCGACCACAGCTTGGGTGACAGTTTGGCGCTGTGGGAATGGCCTGAAAGTTGAACTTGCTTAATAATTAGGCTCTCCGGAATCTGTAAACAACTGTGCACGATCGAGCTGCTGTTAGGAGTTCAAGTAGAATGATTTAATTAAGTATTTTGCAATACTTTCTGATGTTCATTTTTATTTTCTTTACAGATGTTTAATGATGATAAAAATCTACACCTTTCTTAATCAGAAGTTTCTTAATTACCGGTCTAGTTGACGAAATAATAATAATAATAAAAAAAAAAAGCTCTCCAGCCAAATGCTACAGGTTCAATATCTTCCATGGGCGTGAATGTTGACGAGTGCTTTTAGATGAATTCTATCACCTGGTATGAGACCACCCTTTATTGGAGGTCCGAAGTGACTTAGAAAAAGTTCCGTGTTTAGTCTGTGAAGCAGGATTTTCGGATTTTGTGAAAAAAAACAACTTAAAAATAATACTAAAAAAGCCCATAGCCCATCTACGTTACTAATGTGCTATAGGTTTACAATCTTTCATGGCTGGGAATCACATAAAAATAAAAAATACAAATTGAGCCAAAACAGGAGTTCTAATCTATTCGATCTTAATTTAAAGGTAAACATTTAGCTGGTATAGCACCTTTTGTCGGTCCAAGTTGTTTGTTATTTGCATGGAAGAAATGCCGCAACAACAATAGCAGTAGCAGCAATAACAACAATAGTAGTGTTAAATTATGTGAGGATATACATACTAGCGTTACCCAAAAGTGGCGTTGCTGAAGTCGCTGTAAGCTGATCTCCTGAACTTTCGCTAATCTTTACACACCGCTGATCACACTCGTGTCTAATGTTGTTGTCTTCGTCCTTAGACGGGACTTCTTCCTCAGTAATAGCGTCCCTTGGCAGCAGGAAGAAAGTAGGTATAAGCATCAGGCTAGATATACCAGCCCAGACATAAAACGATGTTGTTCTTTCAATTCCATAAGATTTTGTGTACTGTAAATATAAATATAATGCTAGAATCGTATAAGATTTAAAATTGAAAATGTTTGTAACAAGGCTAATCATAATCATTAGTGGCTTTGCATAGCATTATAACAAGAGTATTTTCACTAGGTTGATAATAAATAATAGTAAAAGATAATGTAAGAACGAATACATTGGATTTATTTGGCCCTATTAATACATTTAAATTAAACCGACCATTTTCGCCTCATATACTTGTGGCTTCTTCTGAGTTAGGACTAGAATGAACAAAAAATTACAATAAAGGGGTAACATGAACCATAGCATTACTAAAATAATGAAACATGTAGGAACCGTTACAATAAGTTAAAAATAGAAAACACGTGGAGTGTGGAAGCTTGCACGGGTCAGTTATTGTTCAGTGAAGTGTGCACGATAGTTAGATGAAAAATTAGTCTGACGTGCAAAAAAATCTAATAAGTGCTTTCCAAATATCACATAGGATCATTGCTTGGTTTCTATTGATGATCTTAGTAGATTTTTTTTATGTTGCGAGCAGTGAAGTTGTCCTCTATGTAAGGCATGGGGCTCTTATTCCATTCACTATTATGATATGTGTGGGAGAAATGAAAAGCTAATCTGAAGCTGTCTTCTCTGTTCTTATTGACGTCTCCAATATGCTTTTTTTTTTGTCTGATTTCTAAAACTCAATAACAACAGAGAAGACAGTTCTGGACTAGCTTTTCATTTCTCCTACACACATCATAACATTGAATTACCTTACATAGACAACAACTAATTTTTGGTTCATCCCAATCCTAACCCAAAATAAGCCAAAGCACAGGGTGGCCATAATTAAACTTCAGAGCCTTATGTAGCTCGATCTAACAACCAGGATGTCACCAAATTTGCTAGGGAGACTCATCAAGACAAAGGAAGGAGAATTCCGCGAAAAAAAATATTAGTTCGAAAAGTCGCCCATAAGGAAATATGGCTGTACAATGTTAAAAAGCATTTAAATGGACAAATGAATAACAAAAGACTAAACTGAAATTAAAGATTACCTTTATGTGTTGCGCTCATGTTAACACAGCAATAAAATATTTAATATCAATTTAATTTAACACATTAAGTACGGTATTACAGTTACTGAGGGATAAGTGTTGTCATAAACCTCTTGCGCAACTCGAGTACATTGAGTTCACTCATACAAAAGAGGACCTGGTTCAATAACCGTTCTCGTAGACCAGAAATTGCATCCTGTGCACAACATTCTCACCAGCAGAACGTAATGTCTCAAGGAATGTTCGTCACAGTCCGTGATACATTGTCCTTTACGACTGCCAAGTTCGAGAGATCGCCACGATAGACATTGGCCTTCAGGTAATCCCACAACCGAAAGTCGCATGGAGTAATGTCAGGGGAGCGAGCTGGCCACGCAACTACAAAAAAGCGACTAATCATCTTTCTTCTGTGGAGTGATGTCGTAGAAGCTGCTGCACCAGTCGTGCAATTTGGGGAGGTTCTCCATCCTGCATAAAAATGGTCTCATCCAGCCATCATCGTTGCTGAAGTTGCAGAATGATGAAAGTGTCCAGCCTATTGCGATATTTCCGTGCGGTAATGAAACAAGTTACTGGTCCTCTCGGAGTGACATCCTCAAAAAAGAATGGCTCTAAAGGCACATTTTTATCTTTACAGTCCGTTCAGATAAAAATGCGCCTCATCTCCACACAGAATTTTCCATGGACAAACATCGTCGACTTCAATCTGACCAGAAACGTCCGAGTAAACGTCAGTCGCTAATAATCGCTAATATGATCACAATCATTGTGAAGCTCTGCTGTACGCGACTGATCTTGTATGGATAAAATGTAATAAGTGTAATAATCTAACTGCATTAGCTGACATGACGTTTACTCACGTTCTGGCGGGTTCTAAACTTACGAGGAGCGGCTGATGCATTGGATTCGTCAGGGTAAAATAACTTTATAAGTAAACGCGCGATAAGGTAAAGTGAGGCGCATATTGAACACGACTATCAATGCGAATACGTTTGTGAAGTTTTCTCTTTACTTTATAGTTCTTATGATGCCAGAAAAACTTTAGTTCAGCTTCACTTTATGCAAATTTTCAGCTACCTGGGCTATAAGAGCGCCATAATCCCCCTATCAACGACTTTTCGAACTTTTTTTTGTAGATCGAGCTACATAAAACTCTGAATAGGAGAAATTTAATTATAGCCACCCTGTATATGGGACGAAACTAGTCATTTTCATTTAATTGTATTAATACACCAAATGAAGTCCAATTTATTCCTTCTTATAATTTGATTTTACTAGCCGAAAATGTACATATTGATTGACAATTTAGCCGGCCTGGTTGGCCGAGTAGTTAGCGTACTTGGAACTTGAACTTGAGAAACATGGAACTTGAAAAAGTTCCATGTTTCACCTCTAGAGCAAGGCTTCCGGATTATGTAAAAAATAAATTAAAAAAATAAAAGTGCAAAATCTCTCTCTCTCTCACACACACACACACACACACACACATAGTGGTAGGTAGGTAGGTATTTTTATGGCAGAGTTTTCAGCTATAGTTCGATGTCCAATGTTGAAAGCCACTCTAGAGCCTCCTTTGACACTTCATGTATCTTCTGCAGCTCACAGTGGAAACGGCGAAGGGGACAGTCACTGATGATATGTTTGATAGTCTGTACGATATGCGGCAGCCACAGTAAGAGCTATTTCCCATATTCCGTTTACTCGTATGTAGGAGGTAGTCACATATGTCCCGGTTCATCCTGATTCTGTTGATAGTTGTTCATAGTAGGAAGGATGAAGCCGGGCTGGCGGCTGCAGGGGAGGAGGGTCTTTCACACGAGAACGACCTCGCACAGTACTCAGCTGCATTTACTGTACACCAGTCTGAGAAAGAAGTGCTCATACAAACATTATTGACTCCCAACTGAATATAACCATGTACACGATTACCGGGACCTTGAAATCTACCCCACCAGTGCTTTCCAACCTAGCCCCACCAAATATACGAAGAAGACAGGCTTCACTAAAAGATCTGGAGAAAATCACTTATAACAACAATGGTAACAATACTTTTGCAAGGATACTACATAGGATAGAAGGAAAAATTATGGGAAAAGGAACAAGAGGGGCAAAAAATGAAGGACATAGCTTGAAGATATAAGTTCATGGACAGGATCACATGGCTATGCAGAAACAAAAAAGGAAAGCCACCAACAGAGAGAACTGGAAGGACATGGTGCTGCACCCTCTCATTGAAGAAGCTACATGACGACGAAAGGAAAAATGGTAATTTTTTTTTTTTACGAAAAAAACAAATGTCATAGAGAGCTTCTTTTTTTCATTTCGATGTACAGCATAGTGTACGGCGCAAATACCTGTTCCAATTCTCGAGCCATTTTCGTACTCCTTTTCCATTGAAGGATCTAATTCATGGATTTTGTGTTCAAATTTCTAGTCTTTATATAGATCCGCAAAATACACTAGCGTCCATCAGTTCACATATCGTTTCCTCTTCCTTTTTATTTTCTTCTTTATAAACTCAAGAAGATTCTCTTGTGCCAACTCATAATTAGGCTATTGTAAGAGTTGTTCTACCTTTGCGGGTAGAACAATTTTGTCAGACAATCCCTTCCATTCACCACAATGTAGCATGTTAACAATTTTTCGTTTTTCTTGGTCAGCAAAAGGGATTTTCGTGGAATTATTCAAAGACTCCGGCCATAACTTTTTCCATCATGCATCGACCGAGCCCTGTTTTACTTCGTTCAGTGCTTCTTTAATAATGTTTGTGAGAATGCATTCTGTAGTATCGAATTTTTTTCCAGCTCCGCATAACTCCAATACTTCAATTGTCTTTCATTGCCTTGAAAATATGATGAAAATAGAATTTTGTGTAATGAGTTTTGAACATCCGAATTATACCTTGATTTAACGGTTGAGTGAAAGAAGTCGTGTTAGGTGGCAGAAAAAACTTCAATAATTTTATTTAGATGTTTCAGTTCTTCAGGTACAAAGTAATGCTTAAACCAATCCAGGCACAATTCTCGTGTTATCCACAATTTTTGGTTACTTTGCCAGTAGACAGGTCATTTTTTTCCCTTTAAAACTCTCGGGTTTCGGGAATGGTCAAGCATAGCGGGTTTAATCATATCGCTTGCTGCATTTGCACAAAATAAGAGTGTTACCCTATCTTTACTTGCTTTAAATCCTGACATCCGTTTATCCTCTTGGGTAACGTAGAAGCTGTTAGGCACTCTCTTCCAGTAAAGCCCCAGCTCATCTACATCAAAGACTTGTTTCGACACCTATCCCTTCTCCTCAATTAATTTGCGAACTTCTTCAGGGAAAACCGCTGCTACTTCTTGATCAGCAGAAGCTGCATCGCTAATCACCTTTAAATTTCTTAAATAAAATCTTTTAAATCCTTTATGGCAAGTTTTGTGGAACTTTCAGATGATCCTTCTTCACCATCCTCGTGATAATAGTTATAAAGAGATTCCGTTGTTTCTCTTAAAATTGTCGAATTGATTGGCAATCCTTTTTTGCATTGTTTTCCATCTACACGCACTCAGCGCTCTTTCCATTTCAGTTAATGCTTTTTCGCATATACGAGAAATAATCTTCGCATTCTTTGGTGCACTGTCCACAAAACAACTGCGATTTCCTTCTTTTTATAATTGTAGCGCACTGTAGCCTCATTAATGCCGCATATCTTCCATACGGCTGCGAAAAAATTCAGATCTTTAATCTTATCTAAAAGTTCCACTTTCTCTTTCTCTGCCAATATGAGAACTTTTTTCTCCTCTTGGTTTCACAAAAATTGTAACGTTTAGGTCCTATTTTTAGCAGATAAGAGTAAAAAAAAAAAAAGAAGCGCGCGTAAAAGATAACACGCGAACGTCACAGTAATAATCTCACAACTATTTGTAACTGACGATAAAATTCGACTAGACCAGTGTGTGTGCCAGTGCCTTACTGACGATGATACCATAAGCGCAGGTGGTGGGACTTAATAATTGAATAATTCAAACAGCGAAAAGCAAGGGATAACTGAATATATTTCTTTTTCTTACGCAATCAGAATGTTCAAATTAATAAAGATGACGGTATTTTTTAAAATAATTTTAAAAAATTCTGTTTTTATTTTGTTTTACTGCTATTCAGTTTTTTTTCCTGGTAATTATTTAAGTACGAAAAATAACATTTTATTTTGGATTATTATTATTATTATTTATTTTATTTTATTTTATTTATTACTAACTAATTATAGTTGCTTGAACCTCCGTAACTCAGTTAGTATAGACAAAGCCCTTTGGTCGGAAAGACCTGAGTTCGATTCCAGTCAGTGAAATGAGGAACCCTTATCTAGTCTCTTTCGACTAAAGGTGAGTTAGCCGATTTCATACGGAGGTAGGGGTTTTTCTCCCGGAAACTCGGGTTTTTTGTCCCCCAGAACAGGCAAACCGGTCCCGTGAACACACGCATCTACAGACATAAGATACACCGGGAGGCATAGGGCAAACCACCTTATCCTCGAGACGGCCGCGGTTGTGAAGTCTACAGCTAAAGTACCTCAATGGTTCGTGAAAAGCTTAAAACAAGACAATTATATTGTCTAACTATGCACAGACGATCCATCAGTTGCTAATGGCAGTCCGAAGTGCTATTAGAAATAATTATGGTCCGATTTACTGTAGGGCAATGGTTCTCATTCATCCCGATCATTGGCCAAACATTGCCACTATTCTTTCAATAAATAAATAAATATAACTCAAATAGCCAACCGAAAATGGATCTTGAAAGGAATAGTGATCGCTCGGTGTGAGACCACCATTCCGCTTATTGGAAGCCTGAAGTGACTTGCAAAAGTTCGGTCTCTAGAATAAGGTTCCGGACCATGCTAAATTTAATTAATTAAAAAAAGTAGCAAAATATGTTTAGCCCACCCACGGTACGAATGTACAAGTTTACAAAAAACCTTTTGTGGGTTGGTAGCTACATACAAAATGATAAAATAAAATAGTGAGGCACGAATTCTTGAACAGCAATTGAAAGGAATGTTTTTGTTGCCGGATCTAATTCGGAGTTTTCTTGACTGGCTCATTCTGGAAAGTCATAGAGAAGGTACATGATTTTTAGTTGCTGAAAAATTAACTCAACCCATATGGTAATAATTACCATATTACATAAACATATAATGTTTATGTAATAATTTATATTATATTACATAAATAATTTATGTAATATAATTAATGTAATATAAATTAATAATTTATATTACATAAACAATACGAGCAATCATTTTTATTCGCTTCACAAACTGAATGATCGAACGACCTCGGTCTGCAGTGTGCTTTGGTATATTAGCAGTCGAAAACAAACTGCAATATCACATACCTAGCAAATAATTTGAAATTAAAGGTAGCATCTCGTGAAATTTTCCACAGAAAGCTCTAGTTATGTTTACCAGGATATATTGTTTCAAACTATTCCATCAAAATCAGCATTTAATTATAAAATGTTTATAATTAAATAAATATATATTAATTAATAGTAATAACTGCAGTTATAAATATTTTTTCTAAATGTTATAGAAAGTAGGATCATGAAAATGCAGACAACTTATTTATAAAGCCAGTTGAAAATAATTTCTTTGCCCCCCCCCCCACCCCCTTAACATTCTTCTTGCTTAGTTCTTCCAATCCTATTTACGGAGAAAGATCCTTGTTTCCCCCATTATACCGCTACCATCTCATTAAGAATCACGCTTCATGGACAAAAGCAGCGTATGCTCCGGACTAAAAGTACACACGCCAGATTATTTAGACAATTTCTAACGTGTCTGTGTTCAGTGGATGTAAAAGAGGGGGAGAAATGAAAGATTCAGGGCATATACTGAAGCTAACGAAATGGTTATATTTATAGTAAACTTTATGCATTATAAATAATTTTGGTGAGTAACTAGATATTTATTATTCCCGTTCAAAATCAATAACCTGGATTGTTACTCTATTGATTTTCATCTGTTATACATCAGAAATAATAAAGCCTAAATAAGATATTTCATTTTTAGGAGCAATCACAATTTAAAAATAGCAAGTACGTTTTTCAGATGTACATTATTGTACTATCCTTTAAAAGTCTGGGTGTCTTTATAACGTTAGCGACATTCGAAACTGATTCGGCCAGTCCAGATAAACTGCTCAAAATTATATTTTAAATGTTATTAAAAAAAAAATATATATATATATATATAAGATTGATACTATATATAAAGGTTCTATTAAATTCTAGTTTCCTTTCCTTTTTTTTTTTGTTTTGTTTTTAAATAGTAATACGAAATAGTTTTTTTTTTTTTTTTCGTTAGTACTCTGAGTATATACTGTGGGAATAGCAAACCTAATGATTTCAGAACGCATACCTGAACACAACCCTTTTCATTTAGAATAGGAACGTTTTTAGTATTATAAGTTTACTACCAAATCTTTGACCCACCGATGGGCTGTGGATGAGAGTTGGCCAGCAGACCTCTGGTCCTATAGAGGGTAGTATGTGAATAACATTACAATAACGTATCAGAAGTGCTATTAACATCTATAGCGAATATTAAGATTCAACAAATGAATATAAGCTTTGCTTGGCAAAGATTTAAAGCAGCGGTACAATGTTTCTCAAACTAACCATCACGCAATCCTTTCCCTTCATTTTAATTCAAATTATTATAAGTATTTATTGTGTGTGTTTCCAAACAACCATTGGGTTGATGGGGTAGGATTGCTACCATACTAGAGGATTATTATAGAACAAGGTGGTTTACCCGTTGCCTTCCTTGTCCAGTAGTATCCTGTGTCTGTATATATGTTTGTTGATAGGGCCAATTTGCCTGTTTTGAAGGACGAAAAACCCAATTTCCTGGAGGAAACCCTCCACCTCCGTGTGAGATCGGATAACTCACCTTTGAAAAGCCCGGATAAAGGTTCCTCGTGTCATAGACAGAATTCGAAACCAGACCGTTCCAACCAAATGGCTTTGTGGAAACCAACACTAAGCTACGGAGGCTCCAAGTAGTTATTAGAATTGATTCATGAAGAGGAAATGAAACCGCATCTAAGAAATTTCCCGGATGCAGTTTCATTCCCTCTTTAAAATAAATCAATCGTAATAACTACCACAACATATTATTATTATTATTATTATTATTATTATTATTTTCGAACTCGCGTATGAGCGCATTCAAATACTCACCTCTCTCTCTCTCTCTCTCTCTCTCTCAATTTTTTACCAGTCAGAAGATAACGCTACTACGTGAAAGAGAATAAGTGTGCTTATACTGAAATAATAACGCTTCCCCCATGCCAGTACGTTTCCATTATTCTTCATTCTACTTTTATTCTCCTCCTCTCCACTAAAGTTGATGCTTTTTTATCTGTCTGTCATCCATAGCACAATCTTCGCAAATTTTTCTCTCTGATCAGAAAACGCCAAACCCATCAGAGACGCAAAGAACTTTCATAAGTGAGAGAGAGAGAGAGAGAGAGGGAAGGAGGGAGGGAGGTAGGGAGAGAGAGAGAGAGAGAGAGAGGGAAGGAGGGAGGGAGGTAGGGAGAGAGAGAGAGAGAGAGAGAGAGAGAGAGAGAGTATTAAAAAAGTATTTCGTACCTGAAAGACAGGTAAACTGGCCGAAAGCACACGCATTTAACAGCCATAATACATCTGCTTCGGCGGAATTCCAGCTATTCCAGTTCAATCAGTCTCAACAGTAATCATATAAATTCTGTAACAATTAATTTAAAGCTTCCATCTAAGAATAGCCTCTTTCTCTAAAATGTTCTTCTAATTATATGAAATACTCTTTATACAGAATTATGGTTCGTGTTTTTTTCCTCTCAAATTACGTTTATTTTTAGGACACCTAAGTTAATATAACGGAGTACAGGTAACAAGAAGAAGAGAAGTAGCCACTAATATCGTCAAAAAAAGGGAATGTAACAGTGGTAAATGACACATTCCTGAGCAAATGAAATATACATATCACATATCATATTATAGACTACTTTTCAACTTATCAAATATTATTATTATTTTTTGTTAATTTAAAACTGTTTTAAACTGTTGTTAATTTAAAAGTGTCACAAAGTAACTATTCTTGTCACGCTGAAGACAGTGATATATAATTCATCGAAATCGGCCAAGTGAAACCCAAATTTTGAATGTGCTGAAAATTGAGCAGAATTCACCGTGGTCACTAACGAGCATAGAACAAAGGATCGCCATCTTTACAGTTGTCCAAGGGAAGAAAGGTGAGCCATGAATTGCAACAAGTGCCTGAAGGAATTATCGTCCGATGGAAGTCATATAACCTGAAGGAAATGCCTTAGGAATCTTCACTTTACATGTTCCGGACTTTCAGAAACAACCTGGCAACGCAAATCCAATACCAAGCGAGAGGATGGAAATGCCTATACTGCAGAGAGAACAAAGAAACGCCGCTACCCACGACGCAACTGATTACGCCGGAAGCAGAATAGGACGATGAACTGGACAGACAAAAAATACCGATAAAAACGAGCCTTATAATTTGAGTTCCGTAAATTTATTACTAGAAAAAGGTTTAGAAAATATAAAAGCCAGCTTGGTAGATCTTGTCCAAGAACTATTTGATAAACAAATAACAAAAAATATTAGCGAATATGAAGTTTGTTAAATTTAATAATTCAAAAGTCGAAGAAGTCTTACAAACGGTAAAAGAAATTAAAACTAGCATTAACGCACTAACTGACAGGCAGCACAAATTGATAAGACACGTCGGAACTCCGTCAAGAATTTAATTCCCTGAAACTACAATACGAAGTTTTAAACCAACAACAACATAAAGAAGATCTTGTCATAAACGGTCTTCCAAAAACTGAATCCACAGAAATTCTCAGAGACGTAGTTTTAAAGTTAGGCCATGCAATTGACATCCCCCCTACAGCATAATGATATTCAGACCATAAATCGGATTCCCAGGAAGAACAAAAAAACGAGGCTTGCCACGACCCGCACCAGTAATAATCCGTCTAACAAGCAAGGATACAAGAGAAAATCTCATAAAAGCCAGCAGACTGAAAAAACCACTAATCAAGGATTTAAATGCATCGCAAGACAATACGCCAATCTTTCTATCTGAGTATTTAACACCTTTCAATCAGAATCTTTTGAACCAAGCAAGAAAAGTAAAAACAGAAAAAAAGTATCAATTTTTATGGATCAAAGACGGCAAAATACTCTTGAGAGTCACAGACTTCAAAGTCTATACAAATAAAAAGCTCGGAAGATATAGATAGGTTGCTAGAGTGAAACAAAAGACTCCAACTTAGTTCAATAAGAAGATCTCAACACAACAAAAATGAATGTGAACCATCAGATAGATGAAATTACACCAGAATACATCAGTAATTGTACTTTCGAATCTCGTGATGCATGGAAACAGCACACAGTACAAGCGAGAGGTCTCTCAATCTTGCATATTAACATCAGAAGCATCCGAAAACATAGGTTATTGTTATAGGCTTATCTGAGGAATTACACTGATATTATTGATATATTGATTCTAACAGAAGTATCCATAACTAATGACGAAGCGACTGCTTTCCAAATTCCAGGCTTCCAACAACATAGATCATGCCGCGAAACAAAAAGAGGGGATGGAATATTAATATTTATCAAACAAAAATTAATAGCAAAAGAAACGGCCTATCAGTTTGAGCATGCTCCCTTGCCTCGAAATCACTAATACCACCAATAGACAGCATCCCATAATACTAAATGCTATTTACAGGCCACCAAATCTAAACATGATAAAATTCTTGCATGAACTCAATTGCTGGCTTTTACGCCAAGAAATATGCTCAACCGAATACCTAATGATAATTGGCAACATAAACATAAATATTGCAAACGAAAACCAGAACAACACTGTACAATACCTAGACACGCTATCCATGTATAATCTAATACCAACAATAACATCATGTACTAGAGAAGAAATATTCGGAAATACTACCACTGCCTCCTGTCTAGATCATATAAACATCCGAGCACCACCAAACAGTTACACTGCATCAGTTATAAAGTGCCAAGTAGCAGACCATTACTTCACCGCTCTAAACCTGCACACCAAGACAATATCTATGCAATGTCCTACAGAAGAAAAGCGACAGAAAACAATAATAGACGAAGAAATAGTCAACCACGAAATAAGAAAAACAGACTGGGAACACCTGGCACCAGATTCAGCAGATATCTTATACAAAACATTAAACTCACACTGGAGGAAATATATAAGAAAGCTACAAAGAAAGTCAGAATTCGTTCAAAAACAACACAAAACCCTTGGATAACGCAAAACTTAATCCTAGAAATACACAGAAAGGACGCTTTATGGAAAAAATTAAAGCGATATCCAAACAATACAGCTTTAAAAACTGAGTATAAGATAACAAGGAATCGCCTTACAACACAAATCAGAAATGCAAAAAGAAGCTACTACATAGACAAACTAACCTCTGCACAAAACAACATGAAACAAACCTGGCATCTGATCAATGAGATGCTAGATTGTGTTCCCAACACCACCGTCTCCAAAACCATAAAACACAGCTTCATGAAAGACGCAAAACCTATCCAACAACTAGCAAATGACTTTAACCAATACTTTGTAGACTCCATCCAAGAACTGCACAGAAATATTCCCCCAATCACAAAACGAGACCCCCCACTTGGACCACAATCAAAACAGACATTATGGTTCCCAACCATAAAAGAAGTAGAACTTCTATCTGCAATACATCAAATCAAACCAAACAAAGGCCCAGGAATTGATGGTATAAGACCTAAAGATAGAAAACAACATGCAACTAGTTTAAGTCCAATCCTACTAAAACTAATAAATAAAATATTTAAAACAGGACAGATACCAAGTATGCTAAAGACCGCCATAATCACACCCATATGGAAACATGAAAAAAAATTTAATCAGCAATTACAGACCCACAGCAACATTACCAATTATCAATCAAATTATGGAGCAAATCATACTGAAGAAACTCACAGCATACGCAGAGACCTTTCATATTATCCCCAAAACACAATATAGTTTTCAGAAAAATAAGGGAACAACATCTCTCTTGGAAGACTTTAGAGACGTAATTAATACCGCCTTAGACAAAAACAAAATTGCCATGGTAGTCTTTATTGATCTAACTAAAGCATTCGATACACTCTCACATCAAACCTTGTTAGAAAAGCTGAGGCATGTTGGAATAGACGGGCCTCTTCACAGGTGGTTTACAAACTACCTTCAAAATAGAAAGCATATCACACGTATCGAGTCAAACCGAAGCAGAAAGCTACCAGTAACCTGTGGAGTACCACAGGGAGCTGTACCCTCCCCAACTCTATTCAACATTTACACGCACGATATTAATCAGCTACCACTCAAAAGTAAGATATTCCAATACGCAGACGATACAGCAATAATATCCATCCATAATAACGCAAGCATAGCCCAAACAAATATGCAACATGACATAAATCTGATCATAGACTGGCTCACGAAAACCTCCATACACCTAAACTTAGAAAAGACAAAATTAATGATATTCAGAAATCCACTGACTCGACCAGTTGATAACAAATATATAACCATCCAACATCCACTTTCCAACATAAAAAACACACCGAACAGCAAAACCACTACAATCATTCAGGTTGAAACAATACGATACCTTGGAATTTACTTCGATGCTGATATGAACTGGAATAGCCACATAAACCATCTACACAACAAACTCCCAACAATAAGTGGCAAACTCTCCAGGTTAAAAGACATAGTTCCCATACGCTTAAAAACACTAATATACAAAGCACTATGCCAAAATATACTAAGATACGCTATAACAACGTATGATTTTTTTTTGTGTACCCTACAAATTAAATAGATTAATGTCGCTACAGTACAAAATGATAAAACTGATTTTTTTTGGGAACAAAGAGAAAATAATGACCTTATATACATTGCAATGTCAGAACACAAAATATTGACAGCAAAACATTTATGTCACTACGCAGCTTTACTGAAACATTATTTCGATGCCAACTACAGGACAGTCAGAAATACATACCGTATAACAAGACCTCAGACAACTAATTATATCACATATAAATACAATAATCACTACGGAAAGGCCACGCGAAACTTCTACATCCCAGACATGATAAAGAAATTACCTTTTGAACACAGAAACCTTACAAACTAAAAGAGCTCTAAGGACATATATGAACAAGAAACACGCACCTAAAATACCATACAAACTTAATGAAACACAAAATATTCGTTCAGGCTTCCAGTTCAGCGACGCATCAATACATTCCAAGTCATTGTGTGTGTGTGTGTGTGTGTGTGTGTGTGTGTGTGTGTGTGTGTGTGTCAGTGGCGCACTCCGGATTTAATCTTAGAGGGGGCCGAGTACTCATAATTTAATCTTGGGGGGGGGGGAGATGAGTAGACGATTTGAGAATACACACTACGCATTGCATACGACCTATGACTAAGCATCTGCAGTGATCGCCGATACATGATACCCGTGATCTCTGGCCCGGCTCGGGCAAACAAAGTATCGCCCGAGCATTACTTCGTTTGCTTTGCGTTCACAACGTCCGTGATTCCCGAGAGCCAGAGTGTATTCCCACCTTATGCGACCGCTGATTCATAAGTACAGTAGTATAGAAACAGAAGACACAACACAACATAAATAAAAAAATAATAATAATAATAAATTTCATTAGGAAAAGATTTTTGGAAAATTTTCTAGTCTTTTTTTTTGAGGGGGGAGAAGTTCCCCTTGTCCCCCTCCCTTGGTGTGCCAATGTGCGTGCGCGCGCACGCGATTTTCTCAATCATAGATTTCGTAGCTTCCCAACACAGCAAAAAAACAATAAATAATAACCAACTGGTGTCATCCTCAGATAAGCTTACATATAAGCTTCGAGGATGAAAGCTGAGAAATTAGTTCTCATCCAAGATGTATCATATGTAACCAATTGCATGTGAAGTACGTATCACATGTAAACCAATGTATGTAATGTATGTATTATATGTAAACCAATGTATGTAATGTATGTATTATATGTAATCAAATGTATGTAATGTACGTATCACATGTAAACCAATGTATGTAATGTATGTATTATATGTAATCAAATGTATGTAATGTACGTATCACATGTAAACCAATGTATGCAATGTATGTATTATATGTAAACAAATGTATGTAATGTAAGTATCATATGTAAACAAATGTATCATATGTAATCAAATGTATGTAATGTATGTTATAACTGTAACAAAAGTATGCAATATAGAGTGATTATATCCATTGATATTGTATATATAGAGTGTAAAATTGCAAAGAAACAGCTGTAATAATCATCATTATGAATATTATAATAATATACGTTGTAAACAGTTATTGTTATTATTATTATTTAAAAAACTTTATGTATATATGTATATATATATATATATATATATATAAATTGCAAACTATAATCCAGCTAACAGAATAAAGATAAAACTGAGAAATTAAAATAAAATAAAATAAATAAATAAATAAATAAATAAATATATATATATATATATATATATATATATATATATATATATATATATATATATATATATATATTAGGGTTACCAAGTAATTTTATAAACTTGGTTATTTTACTCCTAATCCCAAGTAAGTAAACAGTTAAGTTTGCGCCTGAAACGTAGTTCAAGTCTAAAGGTGGTGCAACACCAGGGCAACTCATTGTAAAGGTGGATAAAGCTCTGATCTCTATTCTTAGTATTTTCCATAATGCAAAGCACATCTCACTAAGAGATGTATACTGCAATACATTATGGGTATAGGTAAACTTGTATAGGTAAAGTTGATAAGGCTCTGTATAGTACTAAAACCTTGGTATTTAGGGTCTAGCTACTCACTGAGGAGACCTCAAAAAAGGTTGAAACCGGTCTGGGTAGTGGCCCCACCCATAATGTATTGCAGTATACATCTCTTAGTGAGATGTGCTTTATATTATGGAAAATACTAAGAATAGTGATCAGAGCTTTATCTACCTTTACAATGAGTTGCCCTGGTGTTGCACCACCTTTAGACTTGAACTATGTTTCAGGCGCAAACTTAATTGTTTGCTTACTTGGGATTAGGAGTAAAATAACTAAGTTTATAAAATTACTTATTAACCCTAATATACATTACCCAAGGTAAAAAAACTAATTTATATATATATATATATATATATATATATATATATATATATATATATATATATATATATATATATATATATATATACAGTATATATATATATATATATATATATATGCCTCCATGGAATCAAAAGACTCATCGCGGGAGACCAAACATTGACATACTAATCATTATTCACACAATACCTGCCATACTTCCCCTTAAACTCATTCACAATCACTTCTGGCAACGCATTCCACCCATTTACACCCCTCCAAGCAAAAAAAATCTAGTCCTAACACCCTTGTTAAGCACACTCTTACACAATCTCCAGGGATAACCCCCTCGTTCTCTCCCTTCCTGCACTGGCCTTAAAAAGGTTATCAGTATCAATCCTATAAAACCCTTTTAATAATTTATATGCCTCTATCATATCTCCTCTCATACGTCTATCAACTAGTTTTTGAAGCCCACAGACCTTCAATCTATCCTCGTAGGAGACATCCCACGGGCCTGCAACAATTTTCGTAACCCGCCTCTGAATCCACTCCACCATTTCCACATCACCAAGAAATCAAGGTGACCAGATCTGTGCACAGTAGTCCAAATGAGGTCTTATTAATGCTTTATAAAGTGGGACAATCACTTCCTTATCCCTACTTGTCAGTGTGTTCTTCAATAACCATGTAATCTGATGTGAAGTTTTGGCAACCTTTGCAGTATGCCCTCGACACTTAAGTTCTCTGTCCATAATAACTCCCAACTCCCTAGCCTCATCAACTTCCTGCAGTTCAGTTCAGTTCAAATATACTTCTTGCTGTGAAGCGAAGTTGATTCACATGATTGTGTAAGCCAACTTCAGTGATCGAATTGAAGCCCCAACTTTAAAACATCAAACAAACAATGAAAGTAATTGTTAAAATGCACTACTTACCTTAAATGCTAAAAAAACAGCGGCTGAGGAACAGAATGCTCCATTGTATAAAGACATAACAGTCGTCTTTTGTTTGGGAAATAAATTAGCAATCTGAGGTAGAGAAAAAAAAACATGATATATTTGATATAATCATTCTAAATATATAGCAATCAAGTTTAAGGACTTAAGGTGCAGATAAATTATCACAGTTAACAAGATCAAGTATATATTCCTTAACAAGATGAGGACTGCAGGTATATATTTATATATTTTTCTCAAATATTGTGTTCTGACTGATAAACTACATGCATTCCCTTTTTACTTTGTCATATACTGTAGTTTATCACCCAGTATTATACGAAATGGATGTATTGGTATAAGTTTGTGAAAATGGAACATATTTTAAGAGTTTACAGACTTCTTGAGTCTTTACATATAACGTCATATTAATTAGCAATCAGTTTGCGAGCAAAACGTATTGGAACATACATAAACTGCGGCTAATAACATGAAAATGTGATAATGATATTTTATGCAGTTAGGAAGAAACCATATAAGTGATGAAAAAGATAAGAGTGCTGCAAACAGTAGTCATTCCTTTTGTCGGGCATCAGTGGACTCTCTCAAGTTCAGGACAGGTATCCATCGCTGTAGAAGTTTGTCAGAACATGAACTCCTTAGTTTAAGTTTCGATAGAAAGGTTACTTTACTACTTTTGAAGAAATATCTCAAAAAATGTTTGAATGGGGCAGTGATGACGGGACAATTGACTGCTGTAAAGCTGTGATATGGGGATGATTTACAAGACATTCCTCAAATCAGATGGATGCGTTTAATTTTAGCGGTTAATCACCAGAGTGTAACGTTAGTTATGAATGTATGTGTTCCTAGGAATGCAGACTCGAGAAAGAAGAATGCGGTAAGTAAACATTAGTTTTCAGCCTTGAATTATATGTTCTAGATGATGGGGAAGAGGCATTCTGTTAATTTGTTTTTAAGGTTTTGTCTTTTCAGAGAGAATCTAGTAACAGTTGCTCCAAAGGAAGAGGTTTAATTGCTTGTATTTACATCCATTTATTTTATGCTGTTAATATGGGTTTTCCTCAACACACTATCAGGTTGATGCCAACTTGTATAAGGAGCAAGAAGCGACAGTAAGAACAGGTGTTGGATTGACTGATTGGCTCCAAGTTGGAAAAGGAGTTAGGCAAGGATGTTTACTTTCTCCTCACTTGTTTAGTATATATGCAGAGGACATCATGCGTGAAGCATTGGATGAGCTCAGGACAGGAATTAGGATAGGGGTAGATTGATCAGTAATCTGAGGTATGCTGATGATACGTTACTGCTTTGTAATTGCATGGAAGAACTAGGACTAATTCTTGACAAAGCTAACAAGATCATTAATAACAGAGGACTTCAACTCGATTCTAGCAAGACAAAGATCATGGTTCTCAAAGGAAAAACAAACAGAGAAGCTCTTGAGAAACAAGTGTACCTTAATGGAGAAAGAATTGAGGAAGTCAGCAAGTTTGAGTACTTGGAATCCATTATTAATGTGAAGAATTGCTGTTCAGAAGATGTCAGAAAAAGATTAGGAATGGCTAAAACAACAGTCAGAGAGCTGTCTAAAATCTGGAAGGATGGATCTATCTCCATGGGAACAAAGTTGAAGATTTTTAGATGCAGTTGTTTTTCTAACAGCGACTTATGGATGCGAGACTTGGAACCTAAAGAAGTCAGATAAGAAACGGATATCTGCTTTTGAGATGTGGTGTTACAGAAGGCTGTTGAGGATACCATATACTGAAAGGTGTACAAATGAATGGGTGTTAGAAAAGATCAGTAGAACTTTAAGGCTCCTTAAGGATATTGACAGAAGAAAGTTAAAATATTTTGGACACATAGAAAGGATGGAAGGAGGACTTCTCCGAACAGTAATAGAAGGTAAAGTTCCTGGAAAAAGAGGCAGGGGTAGACCATCAATGAGATAGATGGATGGAGTGTGTGGAGTGACTGATCTTCAGAGAGTTGAGGCTTCCAGAAAAGCAAACAACAGGACTACATGGCGAAGCCTGGTGTGGAACATCACCGAGCATCGGAGTGACCATACGGCATCTGTAGATGCCCAGTGAACATAGTAATAGTAATATTTGATTTAATTTTAGCCAGTGTTTTGATTCTCGTCTTAAACAAAATTTATATATATTTTACTTTAATTCCCTGAGTTTTCATAGAAGTTAAAATCTCTTCATAAGATTTCTTCATTGTTTCTATATAAAGAAAAGTTTTGAATTTCCACGTGAATTGGCACTGATATGGAATGAATTAAAATCACAGCATTCGAATAAAATTAACCACATTCACAACGTCATTCTTCACTTATAACAAACTTGCATTAAGATTATGAGGCCAAGTATATTGTTTTTAACTGTTTTAGCTGGCTTGGGATGAAAAAGTAGATATGAGGCCGCTGACTAACTCACATTCGGTTGAAAAGTCCTTAAAAAGTTTCGCTCGTGTGTTAGACGGGATTCGAAGGTAGGTCTTTCTAACCAAAGGCACTGTTTTCCTTTCTTAGTATGAGATCAAAAAAGTTTACCCGAAATGTGTGTTTCAGAAAAACAGGTAAAATGTTTACTGCATGCAACGATTTTTAAAATATAGAGTTAAAGCTGGATAATTTTCTATTACTTTCGTTAGCGAATGCGCTTAACATTATTATATTATTTGCGACAATCAAAGAAATAAGAACGTTAATGTTAAAGGATCACACGAGTCCATTACTTGACAAACAAAATATAGTGTATTGCTCACCGAGTTTTAGATCTACTCAGTAAAATTTATAAAGTACTACATTGATAACTCTGTTGATCCAATATTTACAGTTTCAATTAAGTATTGAATTTGTATTTAGTGTAATAACTATAATTTAGTGTCTTTTTTTTTGACGGAGGTTATCGAGAAGTGCTGGAATATTCAGAATCAGATAAAATTTAACTTGCTTGTGCTGCTGTTTTAAGTTTCGATTTGGTTATTCTTGCAGCTTGAACTGCTTTTCAATTTCAAGGAACAGGTCATTTCACCTGATGAGTTACTAGAAAAATTTCTCTATCCAGTTGCTACTATTTTGGAACTATTCTACTTTATTTTCCTTACGAACACTGAACATCGATATTTATTTTATCGCAAAGATTGCAAAACGATGTTCCATCTAAATCGGCTCTTTGTCTTCATTATTAAGGAAAGAGAGTGACATACTGTACACTGATTGTTGAATCTTGAATCAGTTTCTCTGGCACGCAGCATGCTGTTGCTATCTTGCCATATCTGGTTTTGTGGGAGAATTTGAAGTGAACTTTAGCATCGCTGGCTTCGTTTTATATAGATTTCCTTAGCTTCTAAATTAACATACATACATACCCAATAATATAGTTATTAGTGATTTATTGTTTTTTTTTATTTTTATACCTCTCTTTTTCTTGTTCTTCTTTTTTTTTTTTTTCTTTCGGTGTCTACGAAGTGAATGGAAAAATATTGTTCGCATAAAGTTTTTTTTTTAATCTTATCAGCACGAAATATAATTAGAAAACAATACGGAATAAAAAGTCACAATACAGAATAGAAAATATACTTTTAAGGAATTTATTAATTTATGATTTTAAAACAGTTTTTACCTGAAAATTGACGAGTCTAAGTTGACTCCCCCCGAGTCCTAAAAGTAATGTTCCCGGAAAAATAAGATATGGGTTTTCTGAAAAAAAAAAGTAAAAAAATTAAAAAAAAAATCAGTAAATAGAATAACTATAATTTCATTTGTTATCAAAGCGCTTTAAATATAGTCTTATCAGCAGTATGTAAAAATGATGAAGAAATACAACGTCCAAAGTATCTTTATATGAAAGAATATTGTTTATCAAATTTTGTTTACTTTGTCTGTCTTCGCTCGGAAATAACGTACAGTCAGGTAAATTAAATATACAGGTGGAGCTGTGTATATAACCATTCACATTTATTTTAAGCAGACACGAATACGATTATCAAGATCATGCAGCAGAGAAGAGGTAGGATAAACATTTTCAGAAGTTTAAATTTAACAAGATTAGTTGAGTAAAAGGGAAGAAATATTTAAAACTGACGTTCAGAAAAAAAAAAAAAACTATACCTGGGCTGCATAGTCCTATCAAAACGGATCCTCCAGCAATAAACAAGCTGAAATAATAATAACAAAACATATATACAGGGTGTTCGGGATAAATTTGACATATTTATAATTAATTATATTTTTCCGTAAGTTACATGTATTAACACACACTTCTCTTCATTTAAAAGTTTGGACCCTTCTTCATTCATATACAAGATGTCAGAAAGGATGGATAGCTGGAACCCACCTGAATCATGGAAGAGAATAACTTGTATCATGATGATTCGTGCCCGCCATCAAAATAAGGATATTACGACTGCTGCCCAATGCTCCCTGAATACAGTAAAAACAATCAGGCATGAACTAGAGACTTGCAATGGTGACTACGAGGATGTAGCAAGAAGAAAGATCCCTAGCAGACGATCTGATTGCGTTCGTACAGCAGAATTCCTCGCAAATCTGCAGGAACAGGTGTTGAAGAACCCTGGCATTGGAATTCGGGCTTTGTTCGTGGAGTTGCTAACTGTAGTCAAGCCCTGGATAACAAGGGTAGCCAATGGTAGGCCGTATGTATGGCAGCAGGATTCGGCCCCTTGCCACACCTCTGGGAAAAGTCAAAAATGGTTGTCTGAAAATTTCTACGACTTCACCAGTCCAAATGTTTGGCCTCCAAACTCCCCAGACCTTAACCCCATGGATTATTTTGTATGGGGCGCAGTTGAAAAAGACACCAATCGCACTTCCAGTAATACAAAAGCCCAGTTAATGGATAAAATTAAAACAGTTTTTGCGGCCCTTCCCAGGGAGACTGTAGCATCAGCTTGTTCGAGGTTCCGAAGCAGAATTGAAGCTGCGATCGATGCTAATGGTGGTTATTTTGAGTAAATCTTGTTGATAGTATTGTAATTAACTCTGCCTGTAATGTTTTTTTGCCAATTCATTAAATTTAATAGATACAAAGAAGATTTTCTTTTTCCTTACGAAACTGTCAAATTTATCCCGAACACCCTGTATATATATATATATATATATATATATATATATATATATATATATATATATATATATATACATACACTATTTTGGTAATGTGAAGAATAAAAAAATACAAGAAATGCTAAAAATAGAAAAAAAACGTTAACCCACCTACGGTACAAATGCACTGCTACTTTAAAACCTTTCTTGGGTATGAGTCACATAAAAATGTTTAAATTGGTGTATTAGTGTTTATGTTCGTTATTTATTTCATCTGAATGATATCATCTAATATCGAATCAGGTACTTCTGAATTTTTTGTGACTTCTTCTTCTTCTTTTCAGCCATTTTCTGTCCACTGCTGGACGAAGGGCCTCTTCCAGTTCTTTCCACCTTTCACTGTTATTGGCAATAGTTGACCAATTTTCCCAACAAAATTTGACAATTCATCACTCCACCTTCTTTTAGGATGTCCTCGGCCTCGTTTCCCTTCTTTTGTTACATCACTCACACGTTAATCAAACGAAGTTCCAGAGTAAGTAAATTATCTAAATTGGCAGAAAAATTATTATTTAAAATTATCGTTTGTAAATGTATTGGACCTCTTGGTCGGCAATTCCGTATAATCAGTACCTCTCCATATTATTAGACAGCTGCTAAATAGGATTTTAATTTTGAGCTAGGTTTAGTTGGAAAGGGGGAAGTATGCAAAATGTTAAAATGTCGAACCATTTTAACTTTATTCAAGTTCTGTGAATTGTAGTTTTATACCCTGAAACAGTCCCTCATGCTCTAAATAAAAAAAAGGTGGAAATAAGGTTGAGTGCACAAGGCCAGCAGAGATGGCCAGATGGATTCATGTCAAGTGATCACTGCTGACTGCTGTACATCATTCATCTGCAACCAAAGGATGACAAGATTGCACCATCGCAACAAACTATTCTGAACTCATCTCATTCCACCATTAATTGGAAACTGTGCATAGGACATAAGAAAGGACTCATTGTTTTATATTTTAAGTTTCTGTACTATTGGTTTACTATCTCGGAGTAGGATCCATCGCATCCGGCAATGGGACATGTTCTAAGGATACATGCTTTTAATTCTTCCTTCATATGAAGTGAGCTCTGTACTTCTTATTACTCTATTCTAAACACTAAGTTGCTTCAGTTCCCAAAAAGATTATTTATGCTAAAATTTTTAAGTTCTTCGATTTTTGATATGCTTATAATCTTTGTATTTCTCCTAGCTATAAACATCTATTTCCGCCAAAAATGTTTTTATTTTGTGATTGTTCCAAGAGGATCCACACTTCAGTTTGAGAGGTGACGAATACGATAATGGGGAGGGAGGAGAATTTTAAAATTTCTGATTAGATTTCTAATGATGATTTATTAATATAATTTAACTTTTCACTCTAGATTTCTTTATTTTTGATTTTTCTCAAATTATATTTATTTCAAACTTTTAATTTTGTTAAAATAAATATAAACATATACATTCGCTGCCGCATTTTTAAGGAAGTAGTAGATGGAGTTCCTTTTTTTTGCAGTAACCATCTTTTTGAAGAAAACTCTCCTTTTTTAATTCAGAAAAGGGAATAGATATGTTTATTTTTGCTGTTTAACTGAAAATTAAAATTTTGTTTCTGGATTTTTGAAGGAGAATTATATAATTATCGTCTCTTCTTTGGATTAACTTCCGGGGATTGTCCCATTGCTCATCATTCGAATTCTAAAAGTCTGTTTGCACATCCCGTCAGCAGTAGCATATTACCAACGATTTCCTTATTTTTATATTATTTCATATTTTTATGAAGTAACGACTCTGTACTCTAATAATAACCTCCAGTAGTGAAGTCACTGATTATGTTTTTCTAATTAGTTTACGCGTTAATATTAATCGTTTATTGGGGAGGAGTTTATATAAGTTCTGAGTGGTACCTAATATTGGCTTTTTCAACTTTCTTTTATGCATCAATTAATAATTCTTCGTATTTCTAAAGTATCCCTTAAGTTATTCTTTTATTTAATTCATAAATAAAAAATATTTTATAGT
The DNA here is from genome assembly GCF_054136105.1 of Typopeltis vanoorti. Lineage (NCBI taxonomy): Eukaryota > Metazoa > Arthropoda > Arachnida > Uropygi > Thelyphonidae > Typopeltis > Typopeltis vanoorti. The sequence goes on along the minus strand of NC_143561.1, from coordinate 89,260,623 downwards.
GACTTCAAATGCATTCAACTGAAAAACTAGAAGTTAAATTTGTAAATCATACATATTATATCTCACCACAGCTGCTTGTAGGATTGCTGGAGTTTATGTGAAGAATCTAGCAAATGTTTTGTCTGTGTTTCGAAAGCTGTGTTACTGCTTCATCAGGGAGCTAACATGTTATTTATGTGAATTCCTCCCCCCCCCACATCCCACACATACACGAAAGGCTTTAAGAGTGTAGTGTATCATTATTAATACTTAGTCTCTTGGGCTGGGTAAGGGTCAGATAATCCGTAAACCTTGATCTGCACCCAAACATGGAACGTTTCAAGTTTACTTCAGGTTTCCAATAAGTGAGCTGGTGGTCTGAAGCCGGTAAGCTATAACATTCACATCCCATCTAATGTTATTCACAAACATCACTGTCCGAGGTAGGATTCGAATCCATAGGTTGGAAAATGGATACAATAACCACTCGGCCGAACCAGGGTGGCAATAACATGAGGATGTTTTTTATCACTGTTAGTACCTTGAATTTTTCCTCATCGAAATATATTGTGACAAGGGGGTGGGGAATGCTTATAGACAGCTGTATCACTTATTACTTTTTTCTTTTTTTTTTGTAGACTCGGTACTGATTTCGGAAGGCAACTGTAGATAATTCTACAAAATTTTGATTTACAAAACTTGGAATTGTAAATATCAGAAAGCTTTTTAATTAAATGTACAGTAACAGCATTGTTTAATAGAGTCATCATAATTTTTCATAAATTACAATTACTATGAAGGGACTCAGTTTAAAACAGATAGTCTGAAAAGTTGCAATGTTCCCTCTTTCAACATATTCATTCTGCAATATGTGTAACTTCATAATTATTTAGTCGAAATGGTCGCATGCTCTAGTTGTTTTTGATCAATATATAAACTCTCGTATATTTTATATTTTGTTGGTGTATAAGTGAACGCATGCGTTGCTTCTGTGTACATAGTCTAAAGATCACTGGTGCATGCTAACGCGTTTGTCAGATTCGTTCGTGTTCTGCAGGTATCTGATCGATCCATTGTCTAATTGTAGCATTAACAATGCATACATCTGAAAACTAGGCAATATCTAACTAAGAAAAAAAAATCTTTCAAATAAGAAAAAGAAGAAAAAAAATCTTTCAAATAAATAAAAAAAGCTTCGAATTTACGTTAATTACAGTATCGCAAGTTTTGTCTCTTGCAAGCATTCTGCGGAGAATTTTAGGTTTTAAGTACGATAAATATATTATCAGTTTTGAAACGAAATGGTCGCATTCTTTAGTTTCAACTGGAGCATGCGACCATTTCGGTGCTTTTGCAAAATTAATAACCACAGAAAGTATCCATAATGGTCGTTTTGTTGTCCATTCCTTTTTTTTAATGTTACTCCAAGCTGCTGTGGGTAGAAAACAGTTTTTTAATTAATATTTGTTGTATTTTTCATTTATTTTTACATAATCCGGAAACTCTGCGCTAGAAACCATGGAATATTTTTCGAGCCACTTCAGGTCTGCAATAAACAGAGCAGTGATCTCAGGCCTGCTTGCTGAAAAACTTATTAAATCTCAAAATAAGAATAGTGACGCATTTGTTTATTTGAGGAATGAATTTCAAAGGATAGGTGAAGCTAAAATAAAATAAGTCATTTTATTGGCCCATAAACCAAATGAAGTAGAAAAATTTGTTTGTTCAGACTTCTTTCTTGATAACGTTGTCCTTCGATCATTTAATATTATGAATGAGATGTTAGCTTGCTGTAAATCCATGGTTCGTAATACATCATTAAAGGCGCATTTTCTTGATTTAGGTGTGGATTTTTTCCTGACCAACTTTCACATTTTCTTATTGTAGTAAGCGAGGAGAATGGTTTTCTTCCTTTCTAGCTAGCCATTGCCCACTCATAGTGTGATGTACTATATGTCTCAAATTTTCGTGGATGTGATTGCTATGGGAAATGTTTTTATTAATGGAAAGGCCTCCTTCAGTAACTAAGTTGGTAACTACCGCAAAGGCTGCTGGATTGTCTCGCATAACACATAGATGTTTATATAAACTTTCTAGATAAGCTGGTATTGCCCTTTGAGTTTCTAAGGCTTATCTTCAAAACAAATGTGAGGCAAGGTCGACCTTTAAGATAAGATGTGAGGCGACAGCAGTCATCCTTTGATTTTTTTCCCGCCAGTTAACTGGTGGAAAAGACTGGGAACAAAATTCCAGTCATCGAACTTATTTAGCTTCTCACTTCTGTTCATTTTTGCATCATATCTTCTTGACGTTTATGACAGGTTTTTTCAGCTTCGCTTCGAGGTAATTGCTCGTGGCATATGGCTTTCATAGGTATTTATCACAGGTATAGTTTCATGATTTTGACTTTTTCATGTGGCACAGCAGCCTGGGTGAGTGCATGTAAAAAATGACCTCTTCGAATGTCATTTTTTACATTTTTTACTTCGAATTATTACCGTTTTTATGGAACGGACTCGTCTTACTATCAAGTCTTACTATCAAGACGACAATGTTCCATGCCACAAACCTGCAACTGTTATGGAATGGAATGAAGAGATGGGTGTTAAACGACTGTCCTGGCCTGTGCAGAGTCCCGACCTCAACCCTATCGAACATCTGTGGGACAAATTGGAATCGCGACTGAGGTCCAGAGCAGCACACGTCCTCGATTTGTCGCTGAACTCAGTGCTGCTTTGATTGAGGAATGGAAACAAATTCTACCTGATGTCTGTGGCACATTGGTGGAAATCCTCCCTCAAAGGATGCAGGAGGTGATCAACGCCAAAGGTGGATATACCCGATATTAGGTTTCGCCTGCTGGTATCAGTTGTAAATTGCTAAAGTATCCGGACAATTATTGGTAGATGGTGTATACAGGGTGGTTCAAAATTCCATGTACAAACTTTGAGGGGAGGTAGAGAACTTCAAAATCAACCATATTCACATAGGAAAGCATGACCGGAAACGCCACCCGAAAGTGATGGGGGGCGCTGTTCGCCAGAGCTCCAGATGAGCAATTGAGGCTTCCTCATTCAAGCTTTCGACACCGTACGAAGAACATGCGTCGTTTTACGAACGCTGAGATGGCAGATATGCATCTCGTTTACCATATTATATATCCAACTGCTATTGAACTGTTCAGTTACGCCTAATAAAGTTTTTTACACTACTTACTGCCTTGTGTTATTTCTGTATCTTTGTGTCCCTGTTAGTACCTTCCGGTGGCGTTTCCGGTCATGCTGTCCTATGTGAATATAGTTGATTTTGATGTTCTCTACCTCCCCTCAAAGTTTGTACGTGGAATTTTGAACCACCCTTTATAGAATACCTTACTAAATTACTGCTTCTTAATTTCTAATTATTATTATTATTATTAACTGAGACCTCCAGGGAGTCAAGGACTCATCGAGGGAGGCAATACATCACCCACATCAGCTGCCATACCTTCTCTTTAGATCATTCACACTAGATGCGCTTACCACTTTAACAAGCAAACTGTTTCACTCATTCACTTTTCCGTGAGAAAATATATAGATCTTACTCCTTTCTTAACTGCGAAAAGACTTCCATAGATGTCCCTATGTTTTCCCTCCACCTTCCATATAATGAAAAATTGCATGAAAAGACTGTAGTCTACATACTTAATTTGTTCGCATAATCAACATTCCATAATTCTGATATAATCTTTGCAACTCTTCATTGCACCCTTTCTATAGCTTCTTTATCTCTTCCAACCCAAATAGACCAAGTCTGGGTACAGTACTTCAGATGTGTTCTTATCAAAGCCTTGTAAAGAGGCAAAACGACTTATCCTTACATGTCAAGGTTCGTTTAAGCATTGCAATTATCCCCTGATTTGTATTTGAAATATTTGCTATGTAACCTTTGAACCTCAAATTTCTATCAACCATAACCCCAAGATCACTAGTCTCATCAATTTCTTGTAACACAACCCCGCTAATATAACAAGTCGTTAGAAATCTCATCACATTAAAGCGCGTAACTTTACACTTACTAACATTGAAACGAAAGTCATTATCATTTGTCCAAATTTCCGGCCCAGTCAATTTGTTAGTGCTGGATTCAGCAGCATCCCTGATTTACTTTGCTTATCTTTGTATCATCAGCAAACAATTGTTAGATCCTTCCTAATGCCGTTAATGTGTAGATTGAAAAAAGTGGTCCAAGGACTGAATCTGTGGTACACCACTGGCCAACTTAAATCTGGCAGATTCGCACCGCCGTATACCACATTTTGATACCTATCTGTCAGCCACCTACTTATCCATGCCACTATCTTATATTCCGGTCATATATTCTCAAGTTTATGTAACAGCCTTTGATGTGGTATCCTATCGAATGCTTTAGCAAAATCCAACATTATCGTAGTGTATCAATTCCCTTTATCTAACTCGGCTGTAACACCGTCATAAAATATGAGCAAATTGCTAAAACATGACCTCTCATTAGTAAACCTATGTTGTTCCTTGTAGAGTATTGCTTGTCGGTCACTCATTTCTGTATGAGAGTTCTTAACAACTTCTCTGAAATCTTCACCACTGCTCCAGAGATACTGACTGATTGGTAGTTTAGAACATGTCAGTTTTTGCAGCACCCTTGTGCAATGGCGCTATCATACATTCTTTCCATTCGCGTGGTATCGTTCCTGAGAAGAGACTCAAGTTATAGAAACATATCAAATGTCTATCCAATTTAACTGAACATTCCTTTAGCATATGTGCTGATATTCCTTTTGTCCCTATTGGCGAATTCTAATCTAAGTGTTTAAAGGACTTGATTTTACTAGCTCTTTTCTCCGAGTGTAGGCAAGCGAATAGAAAACTGAGTAATTATGTAATTAGGCAAATGTAAAGTCAATTTCTCTGTAGCCTAGTAATGTAAAATGTTTCAGTCTTCTTTTCTATGAAGCAGTTATTATTATTTTTTTATGTAGTAAGTTTGTAACGATATCAGTCGAACTACAATTGATTGATTGTCAGTGAGTTCTTAGTCAGATTAGTAGAATAGTATGCAGAATTTCCTCAGAAATATTCAATGTGCATGGTGTTGAAATTTGGTTAGCGAAATAAAAATGGAAGCAGATATGCTTTAGAAGATTAGTAAATCTTTTAGATCTGGCAGCCTTTGGATACAATTGGATAACATATCATGAACATAATATAAAAGCATATTAATTTCCATGCTGAGAATTAAAAACATTCTCCTGCAAATAAAAAAAAATACCTTACCTAAAATCAGAGATAATATTACGTTACAATAACTAGATTGTATAAACTCCCGAGATGGAACCAGGGAGGACAAAGGGGGAACTCGCTCCGGTGGAAACTTAATGGGAGCAGTAAAAACAAAACAAGAATTCAAATCATATGTCGATCGTGAAGAAAATTAGATAAAAATATGTAAAATGACAATGATAATGGTGTCGCATTGTAAGAAGATGAACATTATGGCTGTTCTTTCCATTTAGTTGCACGCTCTCATCGAATATATTTAAAATTTGACTTCTATCACCCGATGCAGTTTGAGTTTTCGTAAATCTAGGATTTAGAAAATTACTGAACAGATCTAGCGCGAAACTAGCTGGAGACCTAAACGTATTCAATTTCTGTGAAGAACTCGTAAAATACTTTTGAAAACTTTTTTATACTTGGCAGTATAAAAGAATTAAGTGCTTTCCGTCTTCGGCAGCAAATCTATAAAAATGACTTGCGAGATGCGTTCCCAAATATTTGAATTGCATTGAGAATTTACTCGAGGCTACGAACTACATACGCAAGTTGGGAGTTATGCTCGGCAAAATAAAATTGATCAAAAATTATCTACAGTTTCTGATGAGTCAGGCATGCTTATCGAACATTCAGTCATCGAAAACGAAACTGCACATAAAATAAACTATGATAAAATGCTACATTCGATGGCCGAGCAAAATTTTGAAGCGAGGACTTTTTTTTTCGCAATTTATACTTTGGCACTTTTTTCAGATCGAAAATAAATGTTTATATTATTTACACATTTTTTCTTTGCCCGAAAGTACCAAGCATTTATACTTTAAAAAAAAAAGTTACAATTTCCAAAATTTATCATAATGGCGGCAAAAATTGGTCTTTATGACCCTCAGATTTTTTTTGTATATCCGAACACTGCCTAATACTAACTAGACCAGATATAAAAATTGAGTTTGGTTGGAAAAACTCCCTATCCAGCTATAATCCGGACTTATATCGAAGTGACTGCTGATTTCTCTATATCTTTATGGACAATTTAATGTAGCTAATCCTACGTATTTCTAATTTTGTTCTCCCATTAATTTTCAGTTTACCCTACAGTGCAGCTGTGAAATTTCAACAATAATGTACCACCAAAAAAAATTATTATTATTATTATTATTATTAAGAGAGACCTCTAGGGAGTCAAGGACTCATCGAGGGAAGCCATACTATCAGCACCAGCTTCCGCACCTGTTCTTAAATTCATTCACATTACTTGCACGCACGCACGCACGCACGCACGCACGCACACACACACACACACACACACACACACACACACACACACACACACACACACACACACACACACACACACACACACACACACACACATCCGAAGGCAATCCATTTTCCAATAACGCATCATTCTATGAAAGAAAAATCTACCCCCCCACCTTTGACAGTACTCATTCTCAACTTCCAAGAATGTCCTCGCATCCTTTCTCCATCTCCATAAAATGAAAAATTCCATCTGCTGAAATCCTGTATGATCCTTTCAGAAGTTTGTAAGTCATATCCCTTTTTCTCCTGTTTGCTAGCGTATGCAGTCTACAAATGCTGTCTTCATACTCAGTATTTCACAATCCTGATATCATTATGAGAGCCTTTGCACTCTTTCTCCACTGTATCAAAATCCCCACGGAAACCACCTGTGCGCATTAGTCCAAGTGAAGTCTATCAAGACCTTTAAAGAGGCAAAATGACTTCCTTATCTTTACACGTCAAAGTTCCCTTGTGTAACTCAACGGTAACATTATTATTGAATGGAAGTTGCTTATGAAAATAATATAATTTTAATTAAAATATCCTTAGATCGTGTTCCAAATATTTTCTCGGCTTCCAAATCCGGATTCTACTTTAAGCATCTCCCACCTTAGATCCAGCTGTCCTGGATGTAGGGGAGGATTTTTTAAGTCACATGAAATGGTGAGTGAGTGCACAGCTAAAGAAAATGTGTCTTTTGTGTTATTAATCTTGGAGTTTCAAGAAGATATTCATTGCCTTAAATTAACACTTTATTTCTTAAATTGTCATCATGAAATATGTGTGCTAGATGTTTGTTATTTAAATCATGTTTGACAGACTTTTGAATAACTATTGGAAAAAAAACCTGATGTATATATATATATATATATATATATATATATATATATATATATATATATATATATGGGAATAAATTTTTAACTTGGGTATATTGTATATTAGGATAACCAAGCAATTTTATATGCTTGGTTATTTTAGCTCCTAATCCCAAGTATGCAAACAATTAAGTTTGCGCCTGAAACAAAGTTCAAGTCTAAAGATGGTACAACACCAGGGCAGCTCATTGTAAAGGTGGTTAAAGCTTTGATCACTATTCTTAGTATTTTCCCATAATGTAAAGCACATCTCACTAGAAGATGTATACTGCAATGCATTATGGGTGGGGTCACTACCCAGACCGGTTTCGACCTTTTTTGAGGTCTCCTCAGTGAGTAGCTAGACCCTAAATACCAAGGTTTTAGTAATACAAAGCCTTATCAACTTTACCTATATAAGTTGCAACAAGGTGTATTAAGTTTTAATAAAAATCTCTGGAGGAGATATTGATGGGAATAAATTTTTAACTTGGGTATATTGTATATTAGGATAACCAAGCAATTTTATATGCTTGGTTATTTTAGCTCCTAATCCTAATCCATTGCAGTATACATCTTCTAGTGAGATGTGCTTTACATTATGGGAAAATACTAAGAATAGTGATCAAAGCTTTAACCACCTTTACAATGAGCTGCCCTGGTGTTGTACCATCTTTAGACTTGAACTTTGTTTCAGGCGCAAACTTAATTGTTTGCATACTTGGGATTAGGAGCTAAAATAACCAAGCATATAAAATTGCTTGGTTATCCTAATATACAATATACCCAAGTTAAAAATTTATTCCCATCAATATCTCCTCCAGAGATTTTTATTAAAACTTAATACACCTTGTTGCAACTTATATAGGTAAAGTTGATAAGGCTTTGTATTACTAAAACCTTGGTATTTAGGGTCTAGCTACTCACTGAGGAGACCTCAAAAAAGGTCGAAACCGGTCTGGGTAGTGACCCCACCCATAATGCATTGCAGTATACATTTTCTAGTGAGATGTGCTTTACATTATGGGAAAATACTAAGAATAGTGATCAAAGCTTTAACCACCTTTACAATGAGCTGCCCTGGTGTTGTACCATCTTTAGACTTGAACTTTGTTTCAGGCGCAAACTTAATTGTTTGCATACTTGGGATTAGGAGCTAAAATAACCAAGCATATAAAATTGCTTGGTTATCCTAATATATATATATATATATATATATATATATATATATATATATATATATATATATATATACTGTATATATATATATACTGTATATATAGGGCAGTCAATCTGCATGATTTATTATGCCTTTTCTTGTCGGTTGCAATGCCAAACGAGGAGTAAAAAGCTTTATATATATATATATATATATATATATATATATATATATATATATATATACTGTATATATATATATACTGTATATATAGGGCAGTCAATCTGCATGATTTATTATGCCTTTTCTTGTCGGTTGCAATGCCAAACGAGGAGTAAAAATCCTGCTACGTCTGTATGAAAGCGGCTAACTCAAGTTCTATAGAAAAGCCTGATAAAGATTTTTTCACTTCTCGCACGGGATTTGAGTCCAACTAAAGGGTATCGTTGACTGAAACCGACTGATCTACGGAGGTTCTTCATTTATTATACTGTATATAGAAAGTAATTTAAAATTATTATCTCATTAAAATGTTAATATTATTCTGTTATATTTTATACGCATCAAATATATATACACACACACACACTATTTGATGCGTTTCATAAATTGGTGTCATAGGCAATTATATGTCACTAATCAGCGTACACTATTTTAGATAATAATATTAACTTGTTAATAATTCTGAACAGTCAAACGGGTAAGTATAAAGCTTAGACTTGAAAATGCATTATATGGAACAGCAGAGAAATAATTAGCACTGCAGTTTTGGGTAAATTCAGAGCTTTGTGTTGTTATTACATCACCCCCCCCCCCCCCGAAACTCTTTCACAAGCTCCAATGGTAATAGTGACGACAGCATTTGATTCTTTGGCTACTAATAATCATTATTTGCGAACGTTTAGTAAAATACTGTATAATGATAATGATTTACTTAGGAATGTTTATATGTGGCGTTAGTACGGTCAAAACGCACACACAATGTAAGCATACTTGGGTTAAATAAATTTCACTTCTGTGAATGTATGAGGGTGGTCTGTAAAGTTCTCGGCCTCTACCATAGATGGCAACACTATCGGCTAGAGATTTCTTTTATAAGTTGATACATCTGTCACAAGCATTGATGTGAAATTGCAAGTCATTCTGTCAAGTAGTTTGTTTTATGCAGCTGTCTGAAGCAAAAGTGTTGTCTGTATCCCTTGATATGGATAAAAGTGAGTATCATGCGGTTATAAAATTCTTTGTAAAAGAAGGTTTAACGCCAAAAGAAATTCATTCGAAGTTCATAAACGTTTATGGGCACTCTTTTCCTTCGTTTTCGCCAATTAAGAAATGGACTACCAAGTTGAAACGTGGCCGTATCAGCCTTGAAGATCATCCACGCGAAGGACGTCCAAAAAGTGTAACAACACTAGAAATCATTGATCAATGGTTTCTAGTGTTGGCCAATATGGTATTGGATGACCGGCGAGTCAAAGTGCATGAAATTGCTGAGACTATAGGCATTTCAAAAGAACGTGTAGGATATATTTTGCACGAAGAATTGCAAATGAAAAAGCTTAGCGCAAGATGGGTGCCGCGCTTGCTCACAGCCGATCAAATACGCACTCACATGAAAATCTTTGAACAGTGCTTGGAACGTTTTAACGAAAATAAAACTGATTGTGTGCGTCGATTTATTACTATAGATGAAACTTGGATTCACCATTACACACAGAATCCAAACAGCAGGCAAAACAGTGGACAGAAACCAGTTGTTAAGCGCCAAAGAAGACAAAGTCGGTTCCATCAGCAGGAAAGGTCAGCAATAAAGGAAATTAATAAACAAAATGCTAAAGGCATTTTGTTTATTAATTATCTTGAAAAGGGTAAAACAATAACCGGGGAATATTATTCCGATCTTTTAACCAGACTAGAGAAAAAATTCGCGAGAAAAGACCCGGTTGGTAGAAGAAAAAAATCATCTTTCATCAGAACAATGCACATGCACCACAAAGGTGTTTTGGCAATGGGAAAGTTAAGGGATCTGCACTGTATATTCTTGGAACATCCACCCTATTCCCCAGATTTGGCTCCCTCTGACTTCTGTCTCTTCCCAAAACTAAACCTCTTCCTTGCTAGTCAACGTTTTTCTCAAGAGGTGGTTGCAGCTGCAGAGGGGTATTTTGCAGATCTTACTGAGAACCACTACAGGGACGGTATAATAGCGCTTGAGCATCGCTGAAATAAATGTATATTTATTTCAGTGAAGTCACATACGTCACGTAACAGAGATTATGTTGAAAAATAAAAATAAATTTGAAATTATAAATTCGTTTTTTCATTGTTAGGCCGAGAACGTTTCAGACCACCCTCGTATTATACTTCTATTAAATAAACTGTATGTCTGTTTTAAATTTCCGGAGACCTACTTTCAAGCTGAAATCCTTCAATTTGAAGGCATATATATAGTAGTAGCCACTATATGAATAATACGTGTTGTTTCTAAATTACGTTCCAAACCTGAAATTACAATTTCAGGTTTTGAAAGTAATTTCATATTTCTAAAGAAATATATACAATTTAGGATAATTATGAGCGCTTTTATAAGTATTCAGATACATGTGTACTGACTTCTATAAGTATTCGGATAAATATGTACTGACTTCTATAAGTATTGGGATAAATATGTACCGGATTCTATAAGTACTCAAAACAAGAGGTATAGCAAGCCGATATACAGCTTTTGTATGAAGCTGATCGGATAAATGCATGCAAGATTTGTAATGTTTATGATATGTTCATTCTTAACTGATATGAGATTGTTAAAGCCATTTACATTTGCGCGCACTTGTTGAGAGAGAGAAACATGAGAACAAGTGGCATCGGATTGTAATAATCAGATAACCGTAATTCCTGGAGTGGATCTGGGGAGCACAGATGCAACAAGATATTTGCATGTAGATCCAAATATCTTACATAATTCTCTCCTCTTCCCTGAAAAAATAGTTAGCTGTTTTAGCAATTCACAGCACACTATTCTGGTGTGCTGTGAATGATGGAGAGAAAATGAAGAGTGATATACGGCGGATTTTGGAAGAAATCCACCGTCCATCAATATTCTACATAATTCACTATCAGCACACTATGCCATCTTTTTCAATGTACGCCATCTGTGTAGTAGGCCCTTTCAATTTCAAGTAATTCCGACACCACAATGTAGTGCTTGTCTCTTACCCCATGCAACAACGCTTACACAGCCACTCCATACAAGAGTAATTTGGCATTATAAGAGTGCCAAGTGGGACAGCCTCCGTGATTTTTATGCTTCATTCCCATCGTTGGGCTATTGTTTCCGGCCTTCCAACCCCAAACGCATCACCAAAGTAATATTTACGAGCATGTAAACATACATTCCCCACACTGCTCTGAACTGCCGTCCCCTAACCAAAAGATGTGCCAAGGCTTCACAAATAAAAAAAATCAAGCATACCACAACCAGTGGCGGCTCGTGGCTTGAAATCGTCGGGGTGCTGCAACTTTCGAAATATACATACACACGTAAGTACATTGTATACGTGTTTGGATAAAATATCACAATTATGGTAAAAATTAAAAAAAATTAAACATGAAAAATATTATTTATTATCGATAAAATTATACAGTTTGTATAATTCAAAATTACTTAAAAATAAAATCCATTCTTGTTTTGTTTCGAGCGAAAAGGTCAATAACTTTTTCCTTGATGTTTGTGTGAACTGTTGAAGAATTTGTAGTTCACTTAGTCACTACTGTCACAGAACTTAATTCTTGAGATTGCATTTCTGAGGTCATAATTGTCAATAATCCCAATAATGTTCTAAAATTAAAGACATAACAAATGTTATGTCTTTAATTGTAATGTCCAAATATTTAAAGAGACAGAGTAAAAACGATAAGCACTACGAACACTCTACTACTGGCGCAAACTGAATATAAACAACAGTGGAACTGACCTACGGACAGTGCTGCATTACGCTAATAGCTCGCATCTCACTATGACGTGCATATGCTTGAGCGTGTAGCAATATGACACTGTGGTAAACACAGTGCTACTAGCGTCCTTCCCCCCTCCTAAGTGCTACAAGATGGATTTTTATTATTTTTTATACAAAATAAGAGAATTGTATAGGATTGTTGATGATAAAATTAAATATTACAAGCAAATATAAACAAATCAATAAATATATTTATATATATCGAGAAAAATTGGATATGCTGCAGTTCCGCAGTGCCTATGCACGAGTCGCCCCTGACCACAACTGACTTACATCAAACTCCATCCCCCTTTAGTGCTTATACTCAAGCGCAAAATGACTGCAAGAAAACTATCATTGCTTCCAAAACAGAGTTTAAAAGAGCAAAAGCAGGAACCTTGCAGCCTGTCCAAACGGCAGCCCGACCTTTTGATCTCTTGCCAAAGCAATTGGTCGTAACTTTTGCCGAGCACTATTCCCAGTCTCTATCATACCCAGATGGCTCTATTGCATCATCACACACAGAAAAAGTCGTTCTCCTGTCTTCCCACTTTGCTTCCAATGCATAACTGACCATGGTAAATACTCCATGGCCATTCCCGATACCCAATACACCCTATATTCTTTCGCCAGAAAGGATATAGGGAGTTGTGTGTCCAAATCAGACACACAAAAGCCTCTTGGCCGTGGTGGCATTCCTCTAATTGTCCACAATTAGAAGTCAGTTCTGGCGCACAAGGTTTGTGCACCAGAACTGACTTCTATCCTATGTCGCCTATATACTATCTTACTCCACTGTTATCTATCCCACAGCCTGGAAATTGGCCTATGTTCAATCCATTCCCAAGAAGGGTGACAAATCACTGCCATCCTGTCTCACTCACCTAAGTCATGTCTAAAGTAATGGAAAGAGAAACATCAATTCGCAACTTCTGCACTATCTCGAATACACCCAGCTAATAAAAGATCACCAGTGTGAATTCCATCGCTGATGATCAACAGGAGATCTACTCACATACGTTACCCATCTCTGGACGAATGCCATAGAGAGGTTTAGTGTATATCAAGTGGTTGCACTTGATATTTCCAAAGCTTTTGACTGGGTCTGGCACAAAGGCTTACTAAACAAAACTCCCATCACTTGGTTTGTCCCAGGATTTCTGCAGTTGAATTGCCAGCTTTCTGTCTGGACGTACACTATTGTGTGATGGTGGATAGTTTCTCAGCATTCAGCTAATGGGATTCAGATAACCTCATCAAGTTCAATGCTAGCAAATTCCAGTCCTGCCTTATTTCTCACAAAAATGAACCATTTTCTCCCATTATAACTTTTGACAACAATGAAATTTCCAGACAAGATGAGATTTCTCTTCTGGGAATCATGCTGACATCAAGCCTCTCCTGACATAAACACATAAACATCACAACCATTGCATCCTTAGCTTCTAAAAAACTAGGATTTCTCTTTCGCTTAAGGCATTACTTCACCTCTGAACAGCTGTTAACCTTATACAAATCACAAACCCATCCAGCTATTGGACTAGCATTTGGATTAGAGCTCCTTCAAAATGTTTGACTCAATACAGAAGATGACAATTAGATTGGTTAATAACCCACCTCTTACCAATTCACTCCTCCCACTTTTGCAAAGGCGTTTGGTTTCTGCAATATGTGTATTCTATAAATATTTCCATGGAAAATGTTCATCTGAAATAGCATAAATAATTCTCCCACTCAGTATCAAGCCCGTTGGATAACGTGCGGCTGCCGCCCAACATCCATTCACCGCACACCTTGAAACCCACAGAACAAGTTTATTTCCTCCTCCTTCATCCCCTGCTCTGCTATATTGTAGAACAGTCTTCTACCTTATATGTTTCTCAAGGAATACAATATACAGGCTTTTAAATCAAATATAAACAAGTTTCTCCGTTCCCAACCCACTATCCACACACGTTACCAATGTATTATATGTTGATTAACCAACCTCTTCTGTATAGGCTCAACATAAAAAATTTTTTTTTTTTTTTTTGTCTGTAAATTGCATTCGTTTTATGGCCCATTTGTCAGTGCAGGATGAAAACGCCTTGCTTCAACCGTACGAAATCAGCTAACACGTTTAACCACAAAAGTTCATATATTAAACTCCTCTCGTCATGACGAGTATCGAACTCGGGTCTTTTCTAATTGAAGGGCGCGTTGTCCATTCGTTCTAATTATGCTAGAAGTAGCCTAAGAATTTAATTAGTTTTTAATTAAATTTCAACAAGTTAAGTTAGTAATAACGTAATGCTTTAAATTAAATAATTTGATTAAGAAATCTCCTCTAAAATTAATATTTTTATGATTTGGAAAGTAGAAGAATCTTAAACAATCGGATAATTTTACGGACATCTTTCTTATTAAGTCTATGAATTTAGTCTGATTGATCAAGTGAGCTCGAAATGTAAGAAATAAAAAGGCAAAGTAAAGTGAAAAATGTACTGTCCATTTTAAGTATGGACAGAGAGAAACCATCACGATATTTATAATAAGAAAAAATAATTATTTTAGCATTCTATCAGAATTAATAAGCTTTTAATTCAAAACAATATACTATTCGTTATTCTATTTACGTACTTGGCAATCAAACGGGTAACTCTCATTCCTACATAATCTAAAACTAGGGCGATTATAAGTAGGCTTCCACCTTTTGAAAATGCTGCTAAAGTGAATGCAAGGTCAAACATATCGTCCTGAGCGGTGCATGTGTCAGCCTGAAAGGATTAAAAAAAAAATCATACATATATATATATAGCGCGCGCGCGCGCTCACACACACACACACACACACACACACACACACACACACACACACACACACACACACACACACACACACACACACACACACACACACAAGATGCTCGTAGCAGCGAGCTTTCTTTTTAAACATAGTGCGACTGTGTTTAAAAAAATACTTGATTGTTTTCAAAATAATATTGGCCATTGGCGTAGCAATTTAACTTGAACATATTCAGTTGTTTGGCCCAGATACTTATTATTTGTTATTATGCAGAGTTGGTGAAACGGGACTTCTGAAGTCCTAGTTTGCACCCGATGCCTCAAAAGTTAAAAATCATTTTTACTATCATATTAATAGGTCCCAGAATGAACCCTTCGATGATTTAGTAAATGATCGATGCAACTGTGGGATAATCCCCGTTTGTCGAAAGACTGGACTCGAGACTTTAACATTTATGGTGAATAGGACCCTTGTCCCTGTACTGGAAATAACTTTAGACATATTTTTACCACTTTTCAACTGTTTTATGGTAGCAGAGAAACTTCACTTTCATGAAGAGAGAGACCGTTATCATGTGGATAAATAAGCGGCGAGCAAAGGGAAACACCTGTAACAACAATGTAGGATACGGCAAGTCAGACTTTGCTCATCATGTCACACTTGGCACTGACAGTGTAAGAAAACTCTCTACGTGAGGATTCCATTTATTCATACTGATAATTTCTTGCTCTAGCCTTGCTACCGGCAAGAACAACTGGAACTGGGATTTGCCGGACTAGGAGACTTTTTTGTTACACTCCTAGAAGTGTGATGGTTTATAACTGAGGAATGGAATTCATTGAAATTGTCTGCTTATAGCGCTTAAAATCTGTGAATAAATTCAATGACTTGTGCATTTCGATTTGCTTCTTGAGGCCTTTGTAGCTCAGTGGAAGTGATGCTTGCATCCTCTGCGCTTGGTCGCTAGAAGTCAGACTTAAGTTCAAGTCTAGTCGCCGACTGGAGCAACTTTTTCTAAGCCTTTCTTCGACCGATTCCCGAGTTAGTCGATCTCTGGCAAGGGCAAGTGGGTTTTTTCCCTCCCGGAAACTCGGCTTTTTTTTTCATCCCGTAAACTCAAGAAAATCGAACGTAGTACCCACATTATTTCAGACAGTAACATATCTTCTTAGGGTTAGGTACCAAGAGATGGCAGCACTTGTTTGCCAGCGTCTTCATCGGTGGCTGCTATAATTAGTGATAGACATGGGCCAGCTCTCTCTGATTGGCTACTGGTGGAGACTGAACTGCCCACTCAAGCTAGATAGGATATATAGGCCTCGCCTACTCCCTATAAGGGAATAAGAGGCGTTAGCTGATTTATTTATTTTTTTCTTTACAGAATGTTACATTGTGTTACTATTAAGTTATTCATCTGTTTGAATGCATGATTGCTGTACTATATCGAGGATGGCTACTATTCCATTCATCCAATGAGACTGCGTGACCAGTGACCGGATACAGACTGTTGACGTGAGAGGTCGACGAAAAGTTATTACTACCTTTAGCATAGCGCAGTGGTTCTTAACCGGTGTTCCGCTGATGAAAGATGTCACATGACACTTCACTACGAAGTATGCCAATCCTGCTTCAAAAACTAAAGATTATTTCAAGAGATTGCTGGACATGCAAGTTAAAGAAGTAAAATATTTTGAAAAGACTTAAAATTTCCGATTAGGCACAACTTGCATCATATAAGGTAGCTGAATTAATTGGTGTAAAATTAAAACCACATGCTATAGCAGAGTCTCTTATTTTATCAGCATGTTGTGAAATAGTAAACATTATGTTTGGTGACGAAGCAAAAAGGAAATAATGAAAATTCCTCATTCGGACGATACAATAAAAAAAAATAAAATTAAAGATATGGCAGATAATATTGAGAAAACAATTACCAATAAACTTTCCAAACAACATTTTGCTTTACAAATTGACTAGTCCTCTGTTAGCGGTAAAGCTAATTAACCAGGATTCGTTCGTTTCATTAATGAAAACGAAATAGTGAATCAATTTCTATGCTGCAGAGAGCTTACCGAACTTACAACAGGACAAGATATGTTTGACACTATTACGTCATATTTAGAAAATGTTTAAATTTCATGGGAGCTGTTTGTAGGATTTTGTAGGGACGCTGCGACATCAGTGATAGGCTCTATAAAAGGATTTGTTACCCTTGCAAAGAAAATGAACCCAAATATTATATCTACGCACTGATTTTTTTTTTGTACAGAGGAATCCCTAGTTTCAAAAATATTACCAGCAACATTAAAACCTGTACTAGACCAAGTTGTAAATATGGTAAATTACATCAAGACCATTAAAAGTATGCCTTTTTTTTAAAAAAAAATCTTTGTATATATATATGGAAGCCAAGTGCGAATCTTTGCTTTTACATGCTGAAATAAGAAGGCTATCCGGAGGTAAAGTGATATTCCGAATTTTTGAAATTAAGAATGAATGATTGGCCTTTTTTCAAAATGAAGGTACAGATGCTTTTATAAAATGTCTTCAAATTACTTAAATAGCGTTAATACAAGTATCAAAGGAAAAATGAAAATATTTTGACATCTACTAACAAATTGTCAGCTTTTCAGAAAAAAGTATCTCATCAGAAAAAAAAATATAGTACATATGTTTCCTTCGCCCCATAATAAAAATGTCGACGGAATTATTTCCGTTATAACAGAACATTTAACAATATTGGAAGAAAATATTTCAAGTTATTACTTTCCTTCCATAAATACACACAATTATGACTGGATACGAAATCCATTTGGTATAGTTAATACATCGAGTTGTGAATTTTCGTTACAAGAAGAAGAACAATTAGTTAACTTGTCAACGGATCGTACTCTAAAAATGAAATAACTCTTGAGGAATTTGGGATTTTTGTCCAAGCCGAACAACCAGCTCTTCCACAAAGGCACTGAAAATTTTGCTACAGTTTTCAACATCATATTTGTGTGAGCCAATATAAAAACTAAAAAGTGTGAAAGACTTACTAAAATAGACAAAGAGATAAGGTAGCTATGTCACATATTAGACCTGATATTGCTGAAATCTGTAAACTCCAAAAAGCTGAAGTATCGCATTAAAATAAGTTCCATTTTTATTAAAGGCAAGTTTACGCATATTTTTATTGTTAGTTTTTTGACCCTAATGTTTTTGGCGTTCCCCAAATTTTTCTTATAATCAAAAGTGTTCCGTGACTTCGAAAAGATTAAGAACTACTGGCATAGCGGTTTCATGACTGACACACGCGCGCGCGCGCGCGCACGCACGCACACACACACACACACACACACACACACACACACACACACAAATCTTACTGGGCTCAAACTCATTTGTCGCATTGTAAGCAGCATTATCGTGAAGTAATTGTTGAGCTACTGCAGTGCTAGCATTTAAATTAACCCAGGCGGACACAAATCTTCCCCGCATCCAATTTCTGATACTAGCGCTAAATAGCATAAATACGTGTAAGTTTCATAATACTTTGTAGTGATCACTGAAAAAAGGACAAAGGTATCAAAGAATGTATTGAATTTTTTATGTTACTCCCACACATACCCAAAAGTTATAAATCTGTTGTGCATTATAATGCAAGGCCGACGGAAGCGAGCATGCGGGTGCCGCTACGAAGGGGCGTCGCCGCCGGGGCCCGGTTCATAAGTTAATTTTTAAGAAACAAAAGTTTCATCATAAAAACAAAAAATTCTTAGAATGATCAATATTAAAATAAATAAGGCCGAATATACAGAATAAAAATTTTAAAAAAATTGTATATTGCCGCCTCTTTGATCAGCTGGCTGTTTACAATTTTGCAGTGAGAGCAGGCTTGCGGAATATTGTGTCTACTGCAGTCTATCTAAAGTGAAACGGTGAACGGTTTTTATGCGCAGACACGAATTTTTCGTACAAAACATTTGTTGCTAGTTAACCAGTCATATGGTACTCATATCTCAGTAGGCTACTGACAGCAGCGCAGTACGGACTATTATTTCGTCTCTGTGCCGTGTTGTGTAATAATATCTTGTGGGTATAAAATAGAAATGGAATCAAAAATTTAAAAAAAACTTATCCGGTGCACAAAATCGTAAGCGTCATGCTGCGAAAGAAGCAGATATTATTAATAAATTTGTTAAAATATTAAAATATTCTGATGCAGATTGTAACCAACTCGATACATCAGAAATCAGAGTTGAAGAACCGTGCACATCATCCAGTTTGCATGAAAGTACTATTGCAACTATTGAACAAGATAACAAGACGCATGATTTAAGTGAAAAACAGTTAGGAGAAAATTTAGTTGTAGTTGACCATGAAACTAACACAGTATTAGTCTCTGTAAATTTAGAAGATCCAGGTGAATGGGGAAATATTGATGAAAAATTACGAGTTGTTTTAATTGAAATGGGGCCTGTTCAAAAGAAAAATATAATATATCCCAGAGATACATATGGTCGTAAATTTGGCGACACGTATTATAATAGAAAAATGGAAAACGGGGAGCTCGTGCCAAGAACACGGCTCATTTATTCCAAAACTTTAAATTCTGTTTTTTGCTTTTCTTGCAAACTTTTTGCACCTCCTGAATCAAGTAGTCTTGTAGAAGGTTATAACGATTGGAGAAATGTAAGTACAACTTTGCATAGACATGAGACTAGTTTAACTCACATGAAAAATTTCGGAAGGAACTTGATAATACAGTAGTATCTCGCTAATCCGAACTAATAAAAACCGTGATCGTTCGGATTAGCGAATATCACCAGAGACAACAATAACTAGCGTTTAAGACAAAAATAACCAGATTCTAATGGTACATCAATCAATTTAATTCTATATATATATATATATATATATATATATATATATATATATATATATATATATATATATATATATATATATATATATATATATATATATATATATATATATATATATATATATATATATATATATATATATATATATATATATATAATATATATATATATATAATATATATATAATATATATATATATGTATTGCTGAGGATTTTGATTTAATAAAATTGCATAGTTCAGTACATAACTTAATTTGCGTAAAAAATATCACTTTCTTGTACACAAGACAAAAACGTTTTACAAAATAACACACAAAAACCTTTTTTTTATTTCTCTGTAAAAAAAAAGTCACTGATTTTCTTTGGCTTCTTGGAAGCTAAACTTTTTTCGAATGCTTCTTCTCGTAGCTGCTTCAGCAATAAAATTTTGTGGAATGGCGCATCATTCCGCTTAGCCCATTCTCTACACATATTAAACTGTCAACTGCCTCTCCATGTTTGACTTTTTTTTTTCTTCGAGTTCCATATCGTCATTATCGTCTTCTGATTCATTCGGTATCGTCATATTTATAATTTCAACAGCTGATTTGATTTCGAATTCACTTTCGGTTCTACCTGTAATCCATTCCGTAGCATCTGTTTGTTTAAATTTCAACATCTGGATTTCTATTTTTAACTAAATTATGCACGTTTTGGATTTCCTCTTTTTGTATATCACCGTAGTTATCTTGGTAAATTCTAGAAGGCCACAGTTTTTTCCATGACGCTCGAACTGCTTCAGGCTCGGGGCTTCCCAAGCAGCAGCAAGTGAGAATGCTACATCATTCAAATTTATATTTTTTATTGAGTGGTAACATCATAAGTTTGGTAAATTACATTTAAAACAGGTCTTTACGATATTTTAATTTAATGGATTGTGTTATGTTCTGATCCTTTGATTGCAACAATGGAGTACAGTTTGGAGGCAAATTAATAGTACACAAAATAATAATACGTAATAAATAAAACTTTTTTTTATTTCAAACTGCAGTTCGGATTACTGGACGGTTCGGACTAAAGAGGTTCGGATTAGCGAGATACCACTGTAATTTAAAAAACAAAACTACTATTGATTGCCAGACTCAAAGCATGTATGAAAGGGAAAAGAAACATTGGACGAGTGATCATGTGATAAATTATATGAAATGAATAACGGCAATTTTTTAAAATTAGTTGAACTGTTTGCGAAGTTTGATCCCGTTATGGAAAATCATGTTGAAAGGGCCCTACAACAAAACAATAAAGTACACAATTTGAGTAAAGACATCAAAATGAAATATTGGAAACTTTAAGTAACGCAATCAGGGACACAATTTTATTATCAATTCGAAAATCTAAATATTATTCCATAATTTTAGACTGCACACCTGATGCATGTAAATCAGAACAAATGACCATTATTGTTCGCTTTGTTTCCCGTGACAATGGAATTATCAAGATCAGGGAAAACGTTTTAGGTTTTGCAAATATATCAGATTCCACAGGACGTGGTTTATGTGCAACAATAATGGAACAACTGGAAAAATGGAACATTCCCATTGAAGACATGCGAGGTCAAGGGTATGACAATGGGACAAATATGAAAGGGAAAAAATATGGTCTCCAAAATTTGCTTTTGAACAAAAAATCCTCGAGCTTTTTACGTGCCATGTGTTGCTCATACTCTAAATTTAATCATTAGCGATGCAGCCAAAGTGAATGCAGATACAATTAGTTTCTTTGCAATTATTCAAGAAATATACAATTTCTTTTCATTCTCTTACAAACGTTGGGCAATCCTTTTAAAGTTCGTAAAAAAATTAACATTGAAACAGCCATTAGAAACGCGATGGGAAAGTAAAATTAATGCAACTCGTCCTCTACGATATCAGTTAGGAGAAATTTACGATGCACTTTTTGAAATTTTAAATAATGAAAATTTTAATAAAGAAACTCAGCCCGAAGCACAAACATTATGTGTTAAAATAACTACAGATTTATTTGCTCTCTTATAACTTGGTATGATTTACTTAACAGAATAAACCCTGTGAGTAAAATGCTTCAAGACAAAAATATGAACATTACACTTGCTTTAGAATCTACCGAAAACTTAAAACTGTTCTTACAAGACTATGAATATTTTTCGATCAGATACAAATTTTAAAGATGTTCTGAAAACGGCAAAAGAACTGAGTGAAGAGGTGGATGGAGAACAAGAATTTAAAACTGGTACGGAAGTTCGACGACGAAAGAAGACATGACAATTTGACTACGAGCATCATGACGAAACGCCACAATCGCCAGTAGATACATTTAGAGTGAACGTGTTTTATACACTTCTAGACGTTGCAATGTGTTCGTTAAAAGAACGTTTTGAACAACGAAGATTTATGAAAAAATAGTGACGATTTAGAGATTCTCTTGAAAGACGGCAACAATAAAGACGTAAACGAAATAGAACTATATGACGAGTTATGTGCTTTCCGGGATATTTTTCGGAAGGATAATTTAAATATTCAAAACCATTTCGATATTATTAATTTTATAGTGTCCAATAATTTATCTTTCCCTAACTTTTCAATTGCTTTAATAATACTAATTAACCTTACCTGTTAGTGTAGCGAGCGGTTAACGTTCCTTTTCCAAGTTGAAATTGGTTAAAACCTACTTAAGAACAAGTATGCCACAAAGAAGGCTTGATAGTTTGGCGTTAATAGCTATTGAAAATGATATATGTGCGGAATTAGAAGTTAAGACCATTATTTCAATTTTATGAATATGAAATCTAAAACCCTAAAATTTTAATTTAAAAAATGTCAAGTATATTTATGTAATTTAATTTATTTTCTGTTATTCTATAAAGATGTTATTTTTTGAATACTTATATTAAATGTTCTAATTATTTCTGAATTCTTTTCTTATTTTCTCATCTATTTTGAGTTTTATTTTTCCTAAAAGATAGCTCCACTTATAAAAATTATTAAAAAATTTTTACAAGTTACTAAGAATTTAGTAACTTGTAAAATACAAGAATTTTTTAAACTTTAGTTCAAATAAATTTTAACTTTAATTAAAATTCATTTTAATTTTGTTAGCGATTTGGGTCGGTGAGAAGGCTATAATCCTTGTATCATTATATTCAACGATTAAAGTGAAGTGGCTTTATCAAAATTTGCTTTAACTTTTTAGAATTTTTTTGAATATTCGGGTTTTTAACGATTATCCTGCCTAATCAATACCCCGGTTCGTTACATTTAGCGAACCAACGTGTGGCTGTTCTGTCAAAATTTATTTAAGAAATTTCAAATCATTTAAATTTTTATTATCGTAAAAGAACCACACAAATCCGGATCGTTACAGGGGCGCTTAGATAGAAATTGCATGCGGGCGGCAAAGACCATAGCGCCGGTTCTGTGCATTAGTATACTAAGTGGAGTAAGCGTTAGATTATCTGGAAACTCTAGAGACCGCTTATCAAACTAAGTGGTGAATGATATGGTAAAACAATCACCTCGTTCGCTAGGTTTGATAACAGATAAATCCCTTTCCATTCAGCATTCAAATAGTCAACAGACCGTTTGAATGCTGTAAAAGAAATAATCTGCGTGTACGTATGGTGGGGTCAAAACATAACTTTTCACATGGTACCGTCAACTTTTTCTAATCTGTCAGTAGGATTACTAACACTGTCCACAAATGCTGTCATTGAAATGCCTTCGGTAGGTGCATTTGGACCGACAGATTCTTGATGGGTTTGCACAATGAAGTTTTAGTTTACTTGTTAGCTAAGTATCCATGGTAGCGAGATATAACTGATAAACAAAAGGAATCTATTATAGCCTTTTTATACAAATTAGTGTTCCAATAACTTATGCTATCTGGATATAAACTGTGTCGTGACGTGTTCTCTTCATGTTGTGTTCGAATCCGCCATCTTGTTACAAGTCACTTTCATAAAATAAAGGAAAACTAATTGCAAATTAATCACTGATCTAAGGGTAGAGAAATTTCTATTATACTGCGCCACTCTATCCTTAGATAAGTCTATATGAATTAGTAGGATCAATTCAAAATTAGTTAGCAGTCTTTTCATTCATTCTGGCCGAGGTATTTTATTTTCCACTTGGGATTCCCGCAAGATTCGAATTTTTGTGAACGGTGCAGTAAAAAGAATTTCAGGCAAATACAACAGTTAGGTTAACAAATAAAGCATTTAATATAGGTCATACAACACTTACATAAATTTTACTTCTAATTTTAAACATAGAAATAAGTCAAACATTAAGTCAAGTCAATTACATCAGCAAAATCTTCCAAGTCTTCACATGCACCTTCTGGGTTACAAAGTTTCTACACTTAAATAAATATAATAGAACATCCAATCTAATTAGTTTTCACACATTTTTCAGTCATGCTATAAGTTCAAAATATTACAGGATCTAATAGCTGAAAATAATCTTTCAAACAATTCCTATCTCCAACTCTCAATCACGAAGGGTTTCCACAGTTAAAGTTAACAATTCACTATGATAGACCTTACTGGAAATGGTTCCTAGAACATCTATTATGTTGTGAGTAAACTTCTGGAATTCACTTATCACACTTAAAGAATAAAAACACATTTACAAAACTTATCCGCAGTTATACTTAAAGCACTATCAATTACGCTTCAGAATTCTTGACATCAATTAGGGCACTTCAACTATCGTTATTACCACTCATAAATTAATTAAAACACTGTGAGGTTCTCTTTAGGGCAAATCGGAAATAAGCTGCAATACTAGATCAGCTGGGTTTATTCAGAATTCTTCCTTGAATGTTCAGCTTTTTACTCTATCCGATTGTAGCTTTAAATTTCCTTCTATTACTACTGCTGATTTCAATTTCAGCTAACTATAAAATTCGTTACGTTCTTGCTCACTTATAAAAATTATCCACTTAACTCCTACCCTAAGAACCTTTTATTTACTTCTACTTCTCTAGTTTATCCCCTTGCTACTTTTTACTTCCAAAATTCCGTTTCGACTCTCCTACTACGTATATATTTTCTCCTCTTATTTTGCCCACGCTCCCTTCACACGCGCTCGTTTATTTCACGCGTCTCTATGACAACCGATAAACGTAAACATTCTCGCGAATGTTACATTAGGCTATACAACTACATTCAGTTATTACATAACGTTAAACTTTCACAAAAAAGAATAAATAGAATATTTGCATTTCAATAAGTGCGTAGTTAAATTACAAATACAAGTTCTTATAATATTGACATAACAATAAATAAAATAACTTAATAATATTTAATACAGAACCTCTTTATCATTAACACTTTCTTTTGATTAAATAATTAAAAATTTGATGTAATTAAGGCAGTTATATGATATCAATTATAATTTATGTTATTTACATTAAATAATATTTACAAATATAGCTCCTGTGACGGAAAATCATGTTGGATTCTGAATCAAATAACATTTATTCTAATTTCTACATAATCAGAATCCAACAACTGATAACGATATTTAATTCGATCAATTTCAGAGATTTGGTTATTTCGCATCCTGTTGTAATTATCTGAACCTGGATCAAGCTGCGTATGGTTGGTTTGCTAAAATTTACAAAATAGTAATTTTGATACTTAATCGCGGAGAACTAAAATACACAAAAGAAGATTAATATTTTTAACAAATTAATAATGTCATTAAAGCAATTAATTATTTTTATTAAAATAGCGCATTTGCTTTACTTGTTAACTGCTTTGCTTTAATTTTGAATTTTAATTTAGTTTTCGTTATTTGTTTGCTTTAGACAAAGCAAACAATTAAGGCATCTTTAAATTCATTTACAACAAAGAGAAAAAAAAAAAACCCGTTCAACTACTTGTGTGCTTTATGTTTCAGTTTATTTATCAGCTAAGTGATTAAGTATAGCTTTTGTGCATGTTTAAGCTTTTCTGTGATAATTCCTTTCACGGAAGTCGAGAAACTTATAGCATATTTAGTACTGCGGCTGATCTAAGAATTAAGTGATTTTATATCCCTGCTTTAGAAACTAAATTCATCTGGGGACCATTTCAGTTCTCCAATAAGTAGGGTGGTGATCTCAATATCGGAAGATGAAAAACTTGCCCTCTACTAGCATTCCGGAATTTGAACAGGAGCTTCTTGATTGCAAATTGGAAATGCCATCCATATAGCCTCTCAAATGCTTAATCTAATTATATTTAGTGACAGTAGTTGGGTGAATCTTCCCGCCTTTCCACCGACTTGAAAAAAAGTACCACGAGAACGAAGTTCGGAATTAACTTATCCTTGACCGAATCTGTTATACGAATAATCTTACCCGAATGCGATTGTCATTAAAATCTTCTTGTTTTGAATAACAACGTATTGTTATTTTGTCCAGTTTGAATTTTAGTTCGGTAGAGTTGAGGAATTGTTCTTTTTTGGTGCGAACCCTACCCACGAAAGGCTGTAAACTTATATGTTTAGTACTATGGCTCCAATGCCACATCAAACTTCCAGTAAGCAGAGTGGTGGTCTCACATCAGAAGACGAAACCATATCCATGTGCTCGATGTCGGTTTATATTGGTGAGAAGAAAACCAAAGAACCCGAGATGAAACTAACGCAACCATACTCCGAGATCGACTAATTCAGTATTCTAGTTATATACAGGGACATGCCAAGGGTATTTGCCGCTCGGGTGCAAACTTTTATCAGCCACCACTAATACTGCATTGTATAATCCAAATTAGATATTAGCTACATAAAATGTCGCCTTATCAATGTTGCCGCCCGGGTGCGGTGCACCCCTTGCACCCTCGAGTTGGCGCGGCCCTAGTTATATAAATCAATAAGCGAACAGCAGGTGAACCATATATTAACTAATCACCACGACGCCAAACTGACATGTGTAACACGAGATGTTCCACATACAAGTTAACTTACATATATTCACCCTGACAGTGTATCTTCATCCTCTCATTCGGTTTCACACATCCTTTTCTGTATTTTTATTTTTATTATTTTTTTGAATTATATACACTGGTGTTCAAAATCCAAGGACGAACACTGTTTCTGAAGATCGCAACCACAAATTCAGACGAATCAGCTTGTGGCAATGTATAACCGACAATGTCGAGTAGAAAGCGGGAACACGTTCAAATTTTCGAATCGCGCGCAAAGGGGTCACGTGGTAACACTCAACAGGATAAAAGACTGCGCTAAGCGAATTGTGTTTAAACTAAACTTTTTGTGCAGGAATAAAGTTGCAAACTTGGATATCATATAATGTCTCAAACACATCATCTAGAATCTAGATGATTTCATGCGGGAAAGAATTATTGAAAAGCTTGAAGAAAGCCTCAGAATTAGTGATATTGTTAGAGAGTTTGGAATCACATATCCAGGCTCCAGGCAGCATTTCAAATCAATGGAATGTGTTCCATACGAGGTCGCCATAAGTAGTGTTCCATAAGGCCACTTCTTATGGAATATGTTCCATAAGAAGTCGCCCTCACTCTACCACGGAGCATGAAGACAGATTTTTAGTTATAACAGCAAAATGTAATTTACGCGCCACGGCAGATCAGACTACGCAAGTCTGATCCATTCAGACTTGCGTAGTCTACGATAAGTTGTGGATTTATCCACAACTTATCGTAGAGCACGTTTTAGTGATCCATAAAAATTGAAGAAGACACCAATGGGTTCATGCACTCTCTACAGATGAGAGTCGTTTTGGTCTTTCCTCCCATTCTAGATCTTGATCTGGCGTGAAAGTAGTACTCCTTACCATCGCGAGAATGTTCTTGAAAGGGATGCCATATGTCGGTGCAGGGATGATTGTATGGGGAGGGATTATGCTTAATGGACGCACCGAGCTAGAAGTGCTGGAAAAGGGGACTGTGACTCGTGAACGATAAATAGCAACGAAGTTCTTGAACGTCATGTTCGATTTTTCCATGGTGTTGTAGTCGAAGATTTCATTTTCATGGATGACAATGCCACACCACATCGTACACGAGCAGTGGAGATACTTCTGGAGACCAAGGATATTAATCGAATCGAGCGGCCAGCACGCTCCCCAGATCTCAGCCCCATAGAACACGTTTGAGACGCTAATATGGGGACGCATTTCTGCTTCAAATTCACCTCCAGAAAACAAGGCCTTATCGCACATATTCCATACTGAAATGTCTCTCTGCATGATTTTCTGTAAGCACTGTTCATTCCTTAATTTTCGTAAATTTGTAACTTTTGCCAAAAAAAAAAAAAAAAAAGTATTGCAATTTAAAGTTGTACGAAATACATTTTAAAATACATTTTTTGTATAATATAATTTATTAGTATGCTGGCAATAAATCTGTGTCCACATTTGGCTGTAGTCGTGAAAATTTTGCATATACAGGTAGAAATGTAGTTCGTCCTTAGCTTTTGGACACCAGTGTATTTATGAAGAAATATATGGTATTATCGTTATGTTCAACAGTACTAAATTAGATCATCATTATGCATACATTTTAATCACCTTCTCTCGCAGCGATAACAATTACATAAATCTTTCCTTATACAAGGTACATAAATTCACAGTTTTGAAACCCATTGCTGAAGACAGTTCAACATATATTAAACCTTAATAGTAAAATAGAGCTTCCGTAGCTCGGTCAGTATAGACGAAGCCCTTTGGATGGAAACACCTGGGTTCGATTCTGTCAGTGACGTGAGGAATCTTTATCTGGTCTCTTTCGACTAAAGGTGAGTTGGCCAGTCTCATACGGAGGTAGAGGGTTCCTCCCCTATTGGAAACTCCGGCTTTTCGTCCCCAAGAACAGGCAAACCGGTCCCGTGAACACACACGCATTACACTCAGAAATACTGCCCTTAGAGGGATGCAGCAAGGAGTAGCGACTGGACTGTATTAATTAGTTGTAATCCTCCTCGGTAGGGGGATAACCAGCAGGGAACGGTGAGTAGAAAAGAGCAGTAACTAGTCTTTTTAGCGCCCTTGCAAAATTCGCAACTAAGCGCCGCTTTTATAGTGTGACAATTTCGATAACATAAAATATCCTGCCATTCGTACCTTTCTAACACCTGCGCTCTTGGCAGCTGTCCCAGTGCCGAAGCGTTCGTACGCCTCTCTGGATAACATCAACAAATTACAGGTAATCAACTGATTCGCACAACTATCAGGATACCATCCGTTAGTCTTCCCTGATTTTCTTAATATCCATTTTAAAATCTCAGTTAATAGAACTGAGAGCCGTCATTTCTTACTGAAGCCTTACATAAGGCGGCCATAACATTCTTTATCTTATGCTTTAATTACGCTTATAGTGTGCTGCAATTTATCAATATAATTGCCGAACTTTGATTTCTTTTTAATCAAAATACTCAAAATATCTTTGTGCCAAATCGCACCTACCAATAGTTGCATTTTTCACATTCGATGTTTATCACCATTATATATATATACATATATATATATATATATATATGGTAAAGATATCCATTTATTTTAAACCTGGTTTTTACTCCATTAAATAATGCGGTAAAAACCAGGTTTAAAATAAATTGGAATCTTTAACATATATTATACCCAAGGTGTGTGTGTGTGTGTGTGTGTGTGTGTGTGTGTGTGTGTGTGTGTGTGTGTGTGTGTGTGTGTGTGTGTGTGTGCGTGCGTGCGTGCGTGTGAAAGAATGATCATTAACTCGGTTAACATACATTTTAAAAAGAATTGAATGACTAGAACCGAGATTTAAGTAAAAAGGTTTTAATATAAAAACACGACTAGTTTTTCGGCTTGTAACAGCTTTCGTCAGGTGACATTATAAAAGAAAGAAAAAAGAAAAAACACTAAAACACTGAAGCTTAAATAAACTATGAACATCACAGAGAGTCTCTATACATAATTGACATTAAATCGTTGTAGTTGTATTTAAATCTGTTCTTTCGTTTGTTGTATTGTTGGGAAAGTACGTGCTAGTAGCATCTCGTGAACGCCAGTACATGATTACAGCTGAATGACTATCTGGGAGGTTGTAGCTCAAGTTATTATTTAGATGAACAGGATTGAAGATGATTTCCCTAGATTCCAGGATTTTTCTCTCTAGTTCATCATTGCAACGGCAGATGTTAGTAGATTTTTCCCAGCAGACTTTGTGACTTTGGTTTTCATCATTAGAATTAGCCGAGAAAAGGATATGACTTGATAATGCACTCGCTCGCTGTCTCTTGTAAGTAATGTCTCTCATGTGTTCTTCCATACGCATTTCGACAGATTTGTCTGTCTGCCTGAAATAAGGAATATCGCAGTCACATAATATTTTATATACACCAGGGTATTTGAGTTGATGATGACAAGGTTTTGGGTGGCTAATTAAGGAACGGATCTTTGGAAGTGGAGTGAACAAGGTTCTGATATTGTATTTTCTTAGAACTTTTGCTAATTTGTGTGAAACTGTACTTATGTAAGGAATAGATATATTTCCTTTGAATCTACTTGTTTCTTCTGAATGATGTCTAGGAGGATTAAGAAGGAATCTTTCAATGATTCTCTTGGAATATCCATTAACTTTGAAAGAAGTTTTGAGATGGTTTATTTTTGTAAGAATTTCATTTGGGTTATCCAGAAGAGAACGGGCTCTATGTCCCAAGGTGGAAATTATTCCAAGCTTATGAGGAGGGAAGTGATGGGACTGACTATGCAGATATCTGTTGGTATGTGTGGGCTTTCTATATATCGATATTTTGAGTTTACCAGTAGAGCGGGTCAGTTTAACATCAAGAAATGGCAGGGAATTATCCGTTTCAAGCTCGGCAGTAAACTTAATACTATGATGTCGGCTATTGAGATGTTCTAGGAAAACCATAAGTCGTGTCCATGGCTTCAAATAATGAAGACATCATCTACATAGCGTTTCCAAACTTCAGGTGTTAAAAGAAAGGAAGAGATAGGCTTGGTTTCAAAATCCTCTAAGTAAATGTTTCCAAGTACAGGGGATAAAGGATTACCCATAGCCAGTCCATGATTTTGCTTGTATATAGTATCTTGAGATCTGAAGTAACCGTACTTGATGCAATGTGTAAGCAAGGCTAACATTTCTTTTGGATAACTGGTCCTTAAGTAATGTTAGGACTTCATCTGTTGAGACATTAGAGAACAGAGAAGTTCTGTTCAAGCTAGCCATGATTTCATCTTCATTAACTTATATCCTTGATGTATGTAACAAAATCTGTAGTGTTCTTGATAAAGGATGGTGACTTGCCTGAAAAACGTTTGAGGTATTTGGCAAGATATTTTGAAAGGTTGTACGTCGGAAAATTGATACCTTCTACAATGGGGCGTAGTGAGGTGTTCTCTTTATGGATTTTAGGAACACCATATATACGAGGAATTAACGGATGGAGAGAGCGTAGAGATAAGCGAACGTTTCGGGATAATTCAGTGGTTGTTTTTAATAAGTTATTTGTACGATTTTGATCTCGAGTATTGAGTAGGTATCATCTTATAGTAATTCCAGCATTTTATTCTGGTAATCTTCAGTGTTGAGGATGGCTGTTGCATTGCCTTTATCCGCAGGAAGGATAATTATATCTCTGTTGTTTCTTAAACTTTTAATAGCTTTGCATTCTGTTAAAGTAATGTTATCTGAAGGTGGTTTTGCGTTATTGATAATAAAGATTGATTCAATACGTAGAAGTTTTGCATCTTGTGGAGAGAGAGAAAAGAGGTAGCTTTTTCTATTTTTGTAAGTAGTGTCTCCTTTGGTATAAATTTTGGGGAAGGAATAAAGTTTATACCTTTACTAAGGATGTTTGTTTCTTCATCTGAAAGTATATAAGAAGATTTGTTGATAACGACTTTGTCACTTTGTCAATATTGATGTGTGGTTTTGAGAAGTTCCTATTTCTATATACGAGATGCTACTAGCACGTACTTTCCCAACAATACAACAAACGAAAGAACAGATTTAAATACAACCACAACGATTTAATGTCAAATTATGTATAGAGACTCTCTATGATGGTCATAGTTTATTTAAGCTTCAGTGTTTTAGTGTTTTTTCTTTTTTCTTTCTTTTATAATATCACCTGAGGAAGGCTGTTATAAGCCGAAACTAGTCGTGTATTATCTTGAAATTTAAAGTAACCGGACCTAATGCAATGTGTAACATTACTCAAGGACAAGTTATCCAAAAAATTGTTAGCCTTGCTTACACATTGCATCAGGTCTGGTTACTTCAAATTTCAAGATAATATATACAAACAAAATCATGGACTGGCTATGGGTAATCCTTTATCCCCTGTACTCGCAAATATTTACTTAGAGGATTTTGAAACCAAGGCTATCTCTTCCTTTATTTTAACACCTAAAGTTTGGAAACGTTATGTGGATGATGTCTTCATTATTTGCAGCCAGGGACATGAATCCCTTATGGTTTTCCTCGAACATCTCAATAGCCGACATCAAAGTATTAAGTTTACTGCTGAGCTTGAAACGGATAATTCCTTGCCTTTTCTTGATGCCAAACTGACTCGCTCTTCTGGTAAACTAAAAATATCGATATATAGAAAGCCAAACATACCAACAGATATCTGCACAGTCAGTCCCATCATTTCCCTCCTCATAAGCTTGGAATAATTTCCACCTTGGGACATAGAGCCCGTTCTCTTCTTGATGACCCAAATGAACTGCTTACAGAAATAAACCATCTGAAAACTTCTTTCGAAGTTAATGGATATTCCAAGAAAATCATTGACAAATTCCTTCTTAATCCTCCTAGACATCACTCAGAAGAAACAAATAGATTCAAAGGCAATATATCTATTCCTTACATAAGTACTGTTTCACACAAATTAGCAAAAGTTCTAAGAAAATACAATATCAGAACCTTGTTCACTCCACTTCCAAAGATCCGTTCCTTAATTAGCCACCCAAAACCTTGTCATCATCAACTCAAATACCCTGGTGTATATAAAATATTATGTGACTGCGATATTCCTTATTTCAGGCAGACAGACAAATCTGTCGAAATGCGTATGGAAGAACACATGAGAGACATTACTTACAAGAGACAGCGAGCGAGTGCATTATCAAGTCATATCCTTTTCTCGGCTAATCCTAATGATGATAACCAAAGTCACAAAGTTTGCTGGGAAAAATCTACTAACACCTTCCGTTGCAGTGACGAAATAGAGAGAAAAATTGCGGAATCTAGAGAAATCATCTTCAATCCTGTTCATCTAAATAACAACTTAAGCTTCAATCTCCCAGATAGTCATTCAGCTGTAATCATGTACTGGCGTTCACGTGATGCAGCAAACACGCACTCTCTCAACAATGCAACAAAAGAAAGAACAGCTTCAAATACAACTACAACGTTTTCATGCTAATTATGTATAAAGCCTGTCTGTGTTGTTCATAGTCTTTTAACCCTCAATGTTTAGTGTTTTTATAATGTCACCTGAAGAAGGCTGTTACAAGCCGAAACTAGTGGTGTGTTTATATTAAAACATTTTTACTTAAATCTTGGTTCCAGTCATTTAATTCTTCATAAAATTATATATATATATATATATATATATATATATATATATATATATATATATATATATATATATATATATATATATATATATATATGATTAGTACTATTAACTCGGGGTTGGGATATGGTTCATTTTTCAAATTAACTGACTTAAAACCCGAGAATTATAACACAATGACATTTATTTGAAAAAATGCAACGTTTCGTCAAGAATGACTTCATCAGGCGATAAGAACATAGAAAGATATTAAAAGACACTGAAATTAACATTGACACACTCTAAAGCTATACAATTATAAAACCATAATATTCGACTGTAAATTACAGTTATTATGAGCTTGAATTACAGTTCTATATTGAACTATATATATATATATATATATATATATATATATATAAAACAATGATGAACCTCGTATAACAGTAACAGTTATTCCATTTTGACGACTTTCAAATAATACTTGCAAGTCATCTTGACACTGTCTCGTTTTATTCTCTTAATCACATTTTAAATCACAAATAATGATCACCGAAAAATATATCATTTTAAAGTAAATTATGTTTTACATTATACTTTTTTGTTATTATTTTTCTTTTTTTCCACATTTCATTTAATAATTTTTAAAATAAGACGCTTACCTGAGAGCTGTTGCTAAGAGCATTCAAGCTATCTTTAATTGCACTTCCCGATGCATATAAGACATCCGGAAAGTGTGTATGTCCCATTACTTGCGAATGATAAGCACGTTTTAATGTACTATTTCCTGACGGATGTGTATTATTTAAACATCTGTCTAAGAATACTCTGTCTACTTTTAGTACGTATACTAAATCTGCCCACCCATAAATTACTCCACTGAAGAGAAGCATTTCCAGCAGACCTGAAGCAAATATAACTCTCCGCTTTGCAGCGCTAAAATTCAACGCTGTTGCCATGCTTCTGGGACCCTCTCTCTCTCTCTCTCTCTCTTGAAAAATACTCTGAGAAATATTCTCGTATTATCTCCGGGACAAACGCATCTTAAGTATTTATCATTTGTTTACTGACTGATAAGGAATATCCTCAGCTTTGCCTTTCTTCCACAGGTGTTAAATAAATTCCACTTCTTTTGTAATTAATTTCCAGGCAGGCATGCACACGAACACATAAGCGTAGCACGTGCGACTTTTGAATTCAGTGATGTAATATCCTGATGTCATACTTCTCATGTATGCGTTTCAAAGGGAACTGTCTTTCATTTTAGTTGTGCAATCACATTGCAATAATATCTCGCTCTTCTGGAATACATATATTAAATATATCATGGTCCGAAAAGTAAAGTAACACACTTATCTAACAGCTGGAGTTGCATTCTGTAACGCAAACCTGCTTATGATCGAGAGCTACGTGTATAATGCTTCTTAAAATTACCATTGATGGCGTTGTTAGCCACTGTTAACAGGTGACGTGTTAAACTATAGTGTTAGAGAGTGCATGCAAAAAATTGACACTGCAGCGAGTGAAATTCGTCGAAAGTTCATGTCTCTTAATGGCGATAAGGAAGTTACAGGTTATTTTCGGTGTAATAAATTTCAAAAGTCGTGGACATTTGTGATGAAATAAACAGCAGGTGTGTGTGCCGTTTTTGGCAGACAGGCGCGACGAACTTCGAAAATCAAAGAAGGTTGGTTTGGCTAAGTTCATTGTGCAGAGGTTCATTTTGTTCAGAGGTTCTAAGTTCATTGTGTGTGTGTGTGTGTGTGTGTGTGTGTATACGCACGCGCTTCCATTTTCCTCCCAATAGTAAATGGTAATTTATTCCTATATGCTCCATTGCATACAATGCTTATATTACATGTAACTTACAAGTACTTAATAACATTTATATTTATATTTTTGTATCAATATTCATATTTACATTTATATTTTTATATATTCATATATTAACACCATATAATTCACACAATATCAGTAATTTATGTTAGATTACAAGCACTGGAAGTTGATCTTATTGGCAAATTTAATTAATCCTGAGTAATACTTTTCGATACGTCTCTGTTTTGATACTGGCCACTTTTCTCCGAAAGTGATGACATGTTGTATTAGGGGCATCCGAATGGAGTCCAGTAGCTGACAGTCGTAGAGTATGTGGTCAACAGTCTGGCAGCATAAGATATTAGTGGTAGTATAGCACCGGTATATATTGTTTTCAGAGCTCGTTGGCTTAATCCCCACTTAATCCTCGCCGACTTCTTAACTAGGAGGTTTACTACTTGTAAGCTTTTTTCGGCAACATATGAGATGTGCTTATGTAAGGTAAATTTTTCATCTATTATCACTCCTAGGTAATATTAACTCACTGGTTACCTCGAGAACTTCTCCGTTTAGGAAGACTGTTACAGGTTGTTTTGATTTTTTGGGTGAGATGTGGCGCACTTTAGATTTGGTGCTATTGAAGGCAACTTTTTTCTCGCTTGCCCACTCTGCAATTTTAAAAAGTTCTTCGTTGGCCGTTACTTCTAACCGTAAGCCGTCGCGTTCCCGAATCATTATCATCGGCGAAGGCTATGACTTTTGTTTCGTAGTGAAAGGAAGTCTTAAGAGCGAGTCGTACTGGATGTTCCAGAAACCTGGCCCCCAGCAAGAACCTTGCGTGCAGCCTCGTTTACTTCTTTCGCTACAGTTGTGGTTTTTAATGTCATGGTTGCTCTTCTGTCTGTAAAATATTTTTTTGTGAGATAGAGTAAGTTTTTTGGGCATTTTAAATTTGTTAACTGATTGATTATGGATGGCCACCACGCAGCCTCGAAGGCTCCTTGCACATCGAGTGAGATCAGTAGTACGTCTTTTTTTATTTTATTTTTTTTGGCTGTAGACTGTCTTCTGTGAACTCTTTAACCTCCATAATTGCGTCTACTGTGTTGGATCGAAGTCTAAATGCGTATTGATTGCTGCTTAATAGGTTTCTGGTTTCTTGAGTAGACATAGTGCATTATTCGGTTTATTAGGAGTTTTTCCAGTACCTTACCAGTAAAGTTTACGAGACTGATTGGTTTGTATTTGCTAATTTCGTCGGATGTTTTTTTTTTTCTTAGTTTGATTATAGGTATAATTTTTGAGCGGTTCAATATTGAAGGAAATCGACCTCTTTTTAGGTATTCGTTGTAAACTGTTGTTATGAATTCGGGGAATAACGCCCTTAGGACTATATCGCTGGTTATTCCGTCTTCTCCAGGAGTGTTTTTTGGATCCGTTGATCTTAATAGTGCCTCGATTTCATTAGATGTAAATAAGTCGTCGCCAGGAGTGTCTATGTCTGTTTTCAATCTTTGTCTGTAAATTTTGTGGATTTCTTCATCTGTTGATTCATCGTTATCGGGAATGAACTTCTTATCATAATAGCTGCGGTTTCTGCTAAGTTTTTAGTGTAGATGCTGTCTGTTTTCTTGATAGTTGATAATATAGGTGTTGACTTATTCTTGCTTGCTAATTTCTCTCTCTCTCTCTCTCTCTCTCTCTCTCTGTTTTTGTGAATTCCACTCGTTCTACATAATCCACTTCAATACTTTATAGTGTTGGATATTAGAATATCGATTATTTAAATTAAGGGGATATTGAATCCCACATTGTTTCAAAACCGAATAAGAAACTCAAAGATCGGAATCAAAGAGTTTCATGCCGAATATAGTAAACTATAAAAGTATCGGCGGATACTAGCATAAGCTAAAGCACGTAGTACAAACTAGGGCAACTCGTGGCAAAGGTGAGTAAAGCTCTGATCACTATTCTTAGTATTTCCCATAATGTAAAAACACATCTCCTGGGAGATGTATGATGTCTATTGGCTCTTTATTTAAGTAATTTAATGGGTGCGCCTGTTTGACAACTCGTATAGCAGAGTATATATAAGTTCTTTTCGCTATACCCTCAGTATTAATTTGGTCTACCTACTCACTGATGAGACCTCAATAAAGGTCGAAACCGGTCTGGGTAGTGACCTTCCACCATAATGTATAACATCTTACATCTCCTAGGAGATGTGTTTTTACATTATGGGAAATACTAAGAATAGTGATCAGAGCTTGCCACGAGTTGCCTTAGTTTGTACTAGTATATATCCGCCGATACTTTTATAGTTTACTATATTCGGCATGAAACTCTTTGATTGCGATCTTTGAGTTAACGTGGGATTTAATATCCCCTTAATTTAAATAATGTTACATCGCCGAAATGAAGCCTATTGGCTCTTTATTTAAGTAATTAGAATATCGATTTTCGAGAAGCTATTCTCGATAAATATATGGTTTGTAATGATTTAATATAATTAAGGAGCTGTTTTTTGCTTTAGATGATGAAACTTGATCTGACAGTATTGCTTTAACCATAAGAGATCATTTGGAATTTAGAACAATTATTATTAGACAATTCACATTTAATATAGATATCTTGATAGTAGGCAGAAGACGACACTATTAATTATTTAGAAATTTAAAAAAAATTATCTCGTGCTCAGGGATTTATAAGGAATAATAGTCCTTATTTGAGATATTTTAATAATCATATTACCGTAGTAATTTATTAATAAAAACAGAATGTTATCATGCTCAATAACCATAATTATTATAGAGTGATTATTTATAGATCTCACTGTTATATCCTTACGACCTCATACCACAATTGGATAGGTATTATGCATGACATCACTTATTACTATGTTGTCTTAATTGCTGGCATGTACATACAGTAGACTCTCAACAGTATGTTGGCTAATTTACTATGTATGGTCTTGAGTATTCCGAAAGTATTCTAATAAGAGTCCTGTGACTGTGCGCCATGTTTGGATCGTGCTTCTTTAGTTGGGGATAGAAAGTAAAAACAAAATGCAAATGACCCTTTTAAATCAACAATCAAATCATCATCCTCAAAAAAAAAATAAAAATAAATAAAAATAAATAAATAAATAATAAAAATAAATAAAAGAAAAGGGAAAAAAAGCATTTGCAACTATCATCCAAAGACCTTAATGATTACAGTAGCGTG
The DNA here is from genome assembly GCF_054136105.1 of Typopeltis vanoorti. Classification (NCBI taxonomy): domain Eukaryota; kingdom Metazoa; phylum Arthropoda; class Arachnida; order Uropygi; family Thelyphonidae; genus Typopeltis; species Typopeltis vanoorti. The sequence continues at coordinate 89,221,789 of NC_143561.1, read as the reverse complement.
CCCTGGAATAAATTATAAACCATTAAACCTAAAGTAAGTGCTATATCTTGGAAGCAGAGGTAAATAGAAAATCACTGATTATGCTTATTACAAATTCATATACATATCACTGCAATACAAAACTGAGCTAAAGTTCTACAAATAATCAGCCAATAAAGCCATGGGTAATACAAGAAATAATACAACATGATAAAATATGTATAAAATTAAAAAGAAAAAATCCTTATGACGGATATTGTGAGCTTCAAACACTATAAGGATAAGATAAAAGTAAATGAAAGGTATAAGAGAGAAGAAAAGAAACTCCCGACTTTTAAAAAAATGAAAATTTGAATAATGTACTGATAACACGATCATGATAACAGCAATTGTACGGATTTAATTGGAGACAGAATTTAACAGCTACTTCGCTACAGTCGGTGAAAATCTTATAAATTATACTTATATACCCTATTTGCAAATTACTTTATTCTAGCAAGTAGAGTAAAGATAGAAATATTATGTGACTTAATTAAAAAGCGATCCTTTCCGTGCCGCAATGGATATAAATATCTGCATTTGTACAATTTGTACAAGATGAGAAATATTTTGCTCGATCTTTCAGTTTATACTATTAATTATCGAAAGATTAGCACGTTGCAATAGAATTTAAGAAAGGTATGATAATACTGGTTTCATAAATAAGACGCAAAAATTATACTCATTTAGCTCGGTTTTCTCAAAAATATTCTACAAATTAATAAACATTAGACTGGAGAAGCTATTTATTTCTAAACATTTTAGTAATCACTTTGTTAATAAAAGCACTGTAGTCAATATAAATTAGAAGTAATCCTAGAAAGATTTAAAATCTGTTATGAACCAAGAGCGATCAGAAACAGTAAAAAGAAAGAAACAATTTGTAGTGCTTTCCTTCAACTGAATTATCTTTCCTTCTGTGCCTAGACTAGTTTTGTGATAATCTACTCGTATATCAGCGACTGTTATGGACCTGAATTATAAAGTAAAATTAAAATCTTCACATATGATACACTTCACTGCATGTTCGTGGATGAAATGCACGCTATGATAAATGTATATTTGTACGGGACATTTATACATACTGGTTTCACTCTAATAAACTTTAATACTTTGATTTTCTGTGCTACATAAACCAAATTTCCAAATTTATAATTTTTAAGGTGAGAATTTTAACCACTATTAAAACTATATTTTCATCCATATATGCCCACGCACTTAGAATTCTGAAAAACTTCAAATTACAACTACAGAAGAATACGATTTATTCCAAGTTTTTTTTTTTTTTTTTCTAGATGCACTGCTTGAAAGACATTTCTAAGCCAAAAGAATAGAACCAGTGACACGATACTAATATCTCTACCAAGTAAATTAATAATCATTCCATCATTAAATGTAGGATTTATACAAGGAGCTGCAAATACATTAAATCTGTACCACTGTATGCCATGGACGAGATTACTACTGATCCCGTCTGTGGTAATCAGCAGGTAACCGTCAGACGGAAATACTTAAAAAAAAAAAAAAAAAAATCAGCTAACGCCTTTTTATTCCCGTATATACGGGAGTAGGCGAGGCCATTTAGCCCTATCTAACTTTTGGAGACTGAGTGGGCAGTTCAATCTCCACTGGTACCCAATCAGAGACAGATGGCCCAAGGCTATCACTAATTAAGCAGTACGCAGTGAAGAGAGACGGCTCAAATGTGCCGCCATCTCGTGGTCTCTAACCCTAACACAATATATTTAATGTCTGAAATTAATGTGGGTTCTACGGTCGATTTTCTTGAGTTTACAGGACGAAAAACCCGAGTTTCCGGGAGGAAAAACCTGCTTGCCCGTGCCAGAGATCGACTAACTCGGGAACCGGTCGAAAAAAGGCTTAGAAAAATTTCCTCTAGTCGCCGACTAGACTCGAAACCAAGACTTCCTTCGTGCGGCCTAGCGCGGTGGTGTGCAAACGCCACATCCACTGAGCTACACAGGCTCTCGGAAATACTTACTTCCTGTTGAACTGTGCAATTCTGAAAGGAAAAAAAGTTAACAAATAATAATAATAATAACAACTACAAAAACACCGTTGGCCTCAAAAAGCATTACTAGTCCCATTTTCCCTTACGTATAAGCTCAATAGCCTGTCACGACCAAGTAACTTAGTTCCGCTGAAACTACATAATGTATTGTAGCTGTAAACGGCACGTGTTCTTCGGACTTGCGGGACGAAAAATTCGAGTTTTCGGGAAGGAAAAAATCCTGCGATCTTCTTAGACTGGCAAACTTTATCAGGATTTTAACTGAAAAGTCCTGATAAAGGTTCTTCGCTTTCTAGACCTTCCTTACAGAGGCTCTCTTTGATAGTCTCCGATAATAGGAAACGGAACTAATAATAAAGTAATATAAGAACTTGATAGAGAAGTGCTTGAACTTCGGTAACAATAAGGTTTGTTCAAAATAAACTTTAGAGAAGACCCAATGTCATAGTTATGGATGAGCCATCGAGAGAGACTGTTATGGCACGTATTCATTGTTGTGTATATTTTTCATCTCGTGTTTACATATTTTGGCCACTAACACTACTTATGTGTACTGCACCTGCTTTTATGGATGTATTAGATGTTAATTGCATGTTTTTATTAATATTTTTTTAATTTTTTTATTATATTTACTCCACAAGCACGCTCGCGTGTACGCACACATACTGCAGCGGTGCGTATGAAAATCCTTCTATAAAAGCATACGTCGGGAACAGAACATCTATATGAAAGAAGTGAATGAAATGAATCTTTGTTAAGCCCACTGTTCGCTTTTGTTTAGGTCTACTGCTTTTCGACAACATCATACATTTATAGGGAGATCCACCCCCATATATAAACGAAACCAGTTTTCTAAGGTTGGATGAACACACACACACACACACACACACACACACACACACACACACACACACACACACACACACACACACACACAGAGTCAGCGGTATCTTAGTATGAGGATTGCTGCCATGAACATCATTGGGAAAGGATGGGCATTATCTCGCTGGAAATGTACATCCAATCATTCCGTGTGCTCCACTGCCCACTTAATGCTAATGACTGGAATCCCTTCGAACATTTGTGGGATCTTGTGAAATGCAGTATCCGCCCGTTGACCCTACTTCCTCGCTAGGTCACTGACCTTCTGGAAGTTATTCTGTCTAGTTGGTCCAGAATACTTCAGAACACCTTTCATGGTCTGGCGGATTCAATGCAAAAACAGGTGCAAGCGGTTATCTATGCACACAGAAGGCCAACACGTTACTAGGTAGGTGGGCATAATGTTTTGACTCGTGTGTGTGTGTGTGTGTGTGTGTGTGTGTGTGTGTGTGGGTGGGTGGGTGGGTGGGTGGGTGGGTGGGTGTGGGTGCATGCATGCATGCGTGTGTGTGTGTGTGTTGTTTGGACTGGGAAAGCAGAAACAGTAACCGCAACATAGAAATGAGGAGAAGAAGAAGAAATCACGGAGGCCATTCCATTCTCAAGTATTTGTGCAAGTAGGGGGAGGTAGAATTCATTACGTGTGTAAATTATTTGTGTTCGAAAGAACAGTGATAAGATAAAGTGAAAGACATGGATAATAAATTGGTGGGGTAAGTTTGGAGGTACAGTGTGGGGATGTTGCCTAGTAGCTGCCCCACAAATTTTCTTCTTGACTCTAATCATGTCTTACATGATTAGAGTCAAGAAGAAAATTTGTGATTGCCAGTTAGCTGGAACAGCGCCTGTTAAAATACTTATAAAAAAGCATAATGCAGAAACCAAACGTTTATGAGGAAGCGACTAGACAGAGAGTTTGTGAGAGGAAAGTAGTCATCTGCTAAGGAGATATCTTCTTATAGCATCGAGCATTCTTAAGGATGTTTGTGGTGCGCCGCCCTAAATGGTGGTAGTATTCGAAGATTCGGAGAATTTGGGATTTAAAAAAGTTATACATATGAGAAGAGGTATGGATGGGCATATTTATACTGGGATAGACTAGATGGGAAAGCCAACGTAAGAAGAGGAAAATTTAATCTTAAGTGGGAATCAGAATATTATCAAAAGAAACAAAGCTAGATTGTGTATTGGTAGCAGCGAAATTTGCTATATTCTCCAATCGCTTGACTTGACAATGTAATGAGACATTGGTTTTGCTGGTTTTCTTTAATAAAGAAAAGGAATACAGCGTACTGTCATCAAATTATGGATAGGATTTGAGGTTAATGGGAGAAGTTCATTAATTTATAGAAAGAAGACTGTGTGAATGCATTGAAACATCTGACAGAGGAAACTACCACCATGGCATAAGCGACCTATCAGAGAGGAAACGAGTGAACCCAGTCAGAAAGAGCAGGCTGGAGACCATAAGACTGTAACTTGAAAAACTCGATCAGATGCCTTGGAAATATTAAGAACAGCCACATGAATTTCTCCACACTTTACCATGGCTCGTGTCCAAGGTGAGTAGTGAGATTTCTTGAGGAGCAAGAGTTGCCAAATTCACGTTGGTATTTCCTAATTAATTGGAAAGCCTGCAAACCCTCTAGAGAGGCTGGCTGCAAGTGAGTTTGAGTGAAAGCACTGGGACAGAAGTGTGATATCTGATTTTATCTTCCATTTTAGGGACACACTCCATAAAGGCTTGCTTTCATGCTGTATTAGGAGTTGTATACGTGGGAAATCTCTTGAATGAAAGAGTATGCCAAGTTCTTTGGAGTCAGAAGAGGCTATGCATGCAATTTTTTTTTGTACTAGGAAGGCTAGTGGTGTAAGTCCGCTCCCCCCCCACATCCAAAAAGCTCATCTTCACTGCAGATCTGAGTATTATTTAAAAGGGAAGTGGGATCTTTCATAAAATAGGGCTGTATGTTTGGTATCATTGACGTTCACCAGATTATCTTCACCCCCACCCACTGGAATATGTTGATGTGATAACTATTTAAGTCATTAATGTGGAGGTTCCTAAGGACTGAATCAGAATGAGTTCTACAAGGCTTGTCGAATATATCATCATCAGCAAAACTATGATGGATTTTATAGCTAGAGAGAGAGAGAGAGATTAATAGCGATAAAGAGTAAATAGGGGAAAGAACAGACTCTTTAGCAGTGGCGGCCCGTACATAAGCACTGGGACACTGCAGCACCCAAGGAAAAAATGAAAAATTTAAATTTTGTTTGTGTTTATAAATAATAACAATGCTTACAACATTATATAAATACAATACAACATGTTAAAGGTTACAGCTTGTTTCGACAGTGATTGAATATTTAATAATTGGAATTGTTCGATTAACCCTTTAGATTACGAAAAAAATGCACTGCGATCTAACGCAGTGTCCATATTATCACGTTCGACCAATCGCAGCCAGACTCGCCGATATTCGTTTGCGCTTGTGATTGCACGTTACAAGGTCATTCCGACACTGCTTGGTTGGGCAGTGTATCGTATGCTTGCATGCGTTATTTCTGTGAGATACGAAACTTTTATTATTGGTGTTTGTTCATGGTGAGGGTGAAATATTTTTAATAAAGCAATTTTTTAATGTGTAAATTTATTTATTAATAAATTGGTTACTGATTAGGAAAAAAAGAATTTATTATTATTATTTTAAAAAAATATTTTTTTATTTTGTATATGCAGCACCCGCACTTAAAATTTTCACTGGCCGCCACTGCTCTTGAAAATTGATAGATAAATCTGAAGAGAGGGAACCATCCACGATAACATACAGTAAATACCTATAGAGGAAAATGGCTAATGGCTGAGATCCAAAACTCCAGCTTTGCAGTCAGCATACACAGCATCCCATAACATCTATAGTAACTATCATTAAATACAAACAGAATAACAACTATCAATTCACCATATGAAAGGGCTAAATGAAAAAAAAAAAAAAAGAAGAGAAAACTGGTGTTCAAATAGCTATATCGAATGTTTATTTCGGACTGATTTGGAACGCCTGTGGTAGAACCAAGGCTCAGACAGTTATCTGGGGCTCTGAGAGGAGTAGAAGATGAAAGTCGTCATACCAACAACAGCTGTTTCAATTATTCCTTCAGAACAGGTGTTTGGACTTGGAGAGCGGAAACAGTCATCACAACATAGAAATGAGGAGAAGAAAAAGAAATCACGGAAGTCATTCCATTCTCACTGTTGCATTGCAGAGAACATTAGGTGAGAATAGCTGTATGATGGCGATTCCGTTGAAAAGGATTTGTTGGTTTGTTAGTTGTTTTGGATTTACGGCCGCATCAGTTAAGGTTGGGGCCAACATATTATATCTGTAAATTGCATTCGTTCTTCTGGTCGTTTTCTTGTTATGCGTGATGAAAAACCAAAGTTTCCAGAAGAGAAAACACTGGATATACGCCATCTTCTACAATCATAAAAGAAAATCATAAATCATCCGCCAATAAGCAAAACAGTGAACTGTGAATTGCAATTCTATTTCTTTTATCAAATACAAAATTTAATATATGTGTGTGTTTTAAAGTACTTTTTTGAAATTTTTGGTAGGACTATCTATAAGTTCATTCTTAGAATGTTAATGGTACAGCACTGCTTATGGTAGTGTAACAAATTCTGTCTGCCTGCTGCTTTATTGTAATATCTTTATTCTATTCTTTATACTAATTAGCAGTGCACGCTTTCTCTCTTGTAACCTTTCTCACTTACTCCACAGTATATTATGTTTATCCACCTTCCGTATTTACTAGTCGTATGCCTATAAACACTGGAAAATTTATTTGTTAGACTGTGCCATCCAATATATCAATATTCGGCATAAGACTCAATAACACGTCCAGTAGATCTCTCTCTCTCTCTCTCTCTCTTACTAGCGTAAATTCCTTCAACAAAGTTTACATAAACAGTCGTGGTTCTTAAGTAATTATACTGCGCTTTTAATGCCTTAGTTTTTTTCCCGCTCACAAGTCCGATTATTTTTAGAACCAGTGCATTGTAAAATAAATGATCAGGCAGTACTCTTTAACAAATAATTAAAACACATTTATTTACATTAATATACACGAATCAAACGACAGGGAGATTTGCTTTCTCTACCCATCTATAAAATCTTATCATAAAATTAGAACCCTTTTACTTCAACACTAAATAATCTCTTTAACTCAAAAACTTATTTACTCTCTGCTTACAATTTCAACTTATTAAACTTCTAGTTTACTCTCAAAGAGGTTAGCTAACTCTCAGTTAAGTTATTTTTACAAATTTGATATCAACTTCTAACATGCCAATTGACTCTCTTATAGACACTTCCATTACTATTAAACTAATTCTTAACAGTCAGTATACAACATATCCCCTAGATTACGAGAGAAAATATACAAAAGGATGTAACTTACAGAGATTCTATGTCGCACATTCAGTCAAGAGTCTTGTACTAGAGTTTTTATGGCATTTCTATGATCTCAGATATTAAGCTTCCTTCAGGAGTGTCTTGCTTCAGCACTATCTCGTCAGGAATTGGCGGGCTGTGGACTGCAACCTGTGGTACTCGAATGGCACATACAAGAGGTTTCAGCATACGGGCAAATTCTCCTCTGGATCCTACTTCTGGAACTTCTGATTCTAACTGCCGACTTCTCTGCTTCTAATGACTGTGCTTCTAACTGCCGACCGCTGATGACTGTAACTGCCGCCGACTGGCTCTGGCTCTCTTTGGTAACAGCGCTTTGCCTTATTCTGTCAGTAACTGGATTTCGGCTCTCCTCTGTCGGCAGCTGGACCTGGATACTCCTCTCTTGTCAACTGGGCCTGGACTCTCCTGTTTCGTAACTGGGCCTTGCCTCTCCTCTTTCTCTGCTGGAAACTGCCCACGTTCTCTGCCGGAGACCGCCTACACTTCTCTGCTGGAGACTGCTTCTAGTTCGGACTCCGCTTATGGTCTACAGCTCGCCTCTGCTTTGGTTCCAACTGGCTCTGGTTCTGGCTTCTGATGAATCTCTGCTGACGACTGGAAGCCCCTTATGCTCCTCTCCGTCCCCTTTTATTTTCCTGTTCTCTGGACCATGCACTAAGGGTGGTAAACCTCGAAGAATTCGGCATGACTCTTTCATCTTCTTTTAAGTCCGACCCGCTCTTTGTTCTCCTCCGAGCACTCCCTTTTTTTTATCTTGCCTTTCAGCAGAAACTTGTCTGAACTTAGCGGCACTCTTAGATACTAACTTTAAAGGTGTTATGTGCAGAGCTCGCAAATAGCTTTCTCATACTCAAAAATAGTAAACAACTTTCTTGTGCTCTTACACATAGCTATATACAATGTTCTGATGGCAAAGCATTGCCGTTGTTTTTGACATTAAAACAGTAAATACAGTCACTTCCCATAGGGTTAACTACATTAATATTTAGCAAAATATACATAGAAACAAACAAGGTTATTTACAGTTCTCATGAGACTTGACCTACAGTATGTAAAAATCGATGTAAAGCGCTTTGGTATTTTTAAGCTACATCGAGTTTTTACAGTAGGTTTGGCTGTATAGCACTGTGGTAACTTATGGCTACATTCATTTCTACAGAACAAAGATTTTTGTAGGTTTGATTCCACTCATCAACTAGAACAGTGTTTTCGGAACACCAGGATTTCGCAAAAGCTTGTAGAGGTTCCCCAGAGCATATTGACAGTTATGAGTGGTAGTATATATAAATTGAGTTACATATTTCTAGAAGTCTGTTATGTCAATTTATTTGTAATATTATGTATAAGTTGTCTTGATTAAAATATTTTCCACATAACTGTTCATTGTCATAATTCCTTTCTGGTAAATTTTTATGAAAACTTTCATAGGGGTTCTGCAACAAAGAAATAGTTTACCTGGAGTTGTGCCCTCTGAAAAAGTTTAAGAAACTCAAGACTATAAGGAAAATGACTTTTTTTTTCTTTTCTTTTCAAGTTAATTGCTTATTGACTCAGGTGGAATCTGAGTTGTGAACCAATCTTCCTGAAGAAAGTCATGTTTTTAATTTTCAGAATGCACACGTCCCTAGGATTGTGACTTCTTTTTGTTGTTATTATTAATTTTGCTAATTTATTTAGTAAAATAAAGAGCTAAAAGGCTTCACTTCGGCAATGCAAAATTATAAAAATTAAATGGATATTAAATCCAGCATTATTTCAAAGCCGAATATAGAAACTATAAACGTTTCGTATGTAATTTGACCAGAGAGCTTACGGAATACACTCGCCGATATTTATGAGTTGCCTTATCCAGACTTTATAGAAGAGATGATCGCTATGCTCAAGCGTCCATATATTCTGCTCCTATTGGTCCATTTTGAAAAGGTTTCACTGGCCTCTCAGCTGTTTCAAACTGGTTGGTTTTCATCAGAGACCATTATTTAAGTAAAGGGCCTCCCTAAAAATTATGCAATTCTCTCGACCACTCCCTACGAGTGACCGAAAGATCGTCCAACTCAGCGTTGGTTCCTCAGTGACAGGCTCACCCTAATACTGAGCATAGAACCGCTCATATTCCAGGAAAAAGCATCCACCGACAAGGCCCCTCATGGTCCTGATGAAAACTGGTTGGTTTTCATCAGAGACCATTATTTAAGTAAAGGGCCTCCCTAAAAATTATGCAATTCTCTCGACCACTCCCTACGAGTGACCGAAAGATCGTCCAACTCAGCGTTGGTTCCTCAGTGACAGGCTCACCCTAACACTGAGCATAGAACCGCTCATATTCCAGGAAAAAGCATCCACCGACAAGGCCCCTCATGGTCCACACCGGAAAACACTTTCCCTGGAGACCCAGAATGCTCTGAAGGCAAAGCGATTCCAAAATCTTAAGACCGGTGTTTAGGTAAAGGGGTATCTCTAAAAAGGCGATCCCCTAGACCACTCCCTACGAGTGACCGAAAGATCGTCCAACTTAGCCTTGGTTTCATTTCGCTCTGGTCAGATTTCATACGAAACTTTTATGGTTTCTACTTGTATATTCAGCTTTGAAATAATGCTGGATTTAATATCCGCTTAATTTTTATAATTCCCCATCGCCGAAGTGAAGTCTTTTGGCTCTTTATTTTAGTAAATACTTTTATGCATCGGCCGAGAGTTCGCTTACGAAAAATACACCTCTCCGATATTTCAAGTTCCTTAATACTGAGAGTTTTTTGGTCTCTTAAGGTTTCTTCCGAGTCTTGTCCCGCTGAAAGGGCTTAAGATTTCGAAAGAGTTTTGCCTTGAGAGAGCATTTTGAGTCTCCGGAGAAAGTGTTTTCTGGCATGGACTGTGAGGGGGGGGGGGCCTTGTCGGTGGATGCTTTTCTCTGGAATATGAGCTGTTCTGCTCAGTGGTAGGGTGAGCTTGTCACTGAGTGGAACCAATGCTGAGCTGAACGATCTTTCTGTCACTCGTAGGGAGTGGTCCAGGGATCGCCTAATTTTTAGAGAGGCCCTCTACTTAAACACCAGTCTCTGACGAAAACCACAGCTGTCAGGCCAGTGAAATCTTTAAAAAAATGGACTAGTAGGAGGGAAATTATATGGACTCTTGGTCATAGCGATCATCTCTCCTATAAGGTTCAGCTATGGCAACTCGTAAATATCGCTGAGTGCATTCTCGTACGCTCTCTGGTCAAATTTCATACGAAACTTTTATAATTTCTATATTCGGCTTTGAAATAATGCTGGATTTAATATCCACTTAATTTTTATAATTTTGCTAATTTATTTTTATTTAATTATTATTGTTATTATTATTTTTTTTTTTTTTTTGAGTATTCAGATCTTGTATGTATTCTCATGCAGAACGTTCGATGACATGTCATTACAGTTACCACCAGATAGTAGTTACCTGCGTCCTCTCAGGATGCTATGAAATTGTTGATAGCTTTCTGCCAGCTATCATACGGCCTAGAGTGGAGAGTGGCTGCTAATTGATCTTCAAAAAGTTAGAGCTAAAACAGCTTTGTCTACTCCCTTTGGAGAATAAAGAGAATTTATTTATTTACGTTTGTTGACTGATGTAAATAAGTTAATAAATGTGCAACATCAAAATAAAATTGTCTCCTCACAAATACGCAGCGCGCTTCACGACAAAACTACCGATTCCATTTTATTCATGATTTAAGAATGACTTCGTTTCTTTGAACACAAAATTCGCAACAGCTCTAAACTCTAAACGAATATATTTTCTTTTCTTTTAGTTCCAATACTGTGAGAACCCAGAACCCTCAAAGTCTAGACAATCTCAGTTGCCCTATTATTATTTTTTTAAAATAATAATTATATATATATATTCAGGGCCGACTCTAGGCTTAGGCACTAAACATCGACCTAGGGGCGCAATGCCTTTGTGGCGCCAACATCGTTAAAAAAAGTAATAGTATTAGTCGAAGTGTTGGTAATACTAGCAGTGTCCCCCAAAATGTTCTATACGCATTTTTTTTGGCAATAACTATAAACTGCTTTTAACAATAAAGAATTTTATGATGCCTGTCTTGTCTTACAGTGCGTTGATAAAACTGGCATAGGGGCGCCACATACCATTGAGCCGACACTGTATATATTATAATCGGGGATGAAAATAGCCGCGAATTTTTTTTTCTCCTTTCCGCTGTATTATAATTAAAATTGTATATTACGAAGTCAAAGCGAGTTATTTTGGTAGATATTTTTTTTTCGATAAAAAGTACTGAATGAAAAATATAACGATACTGTCAGTAGAAGTTGATAAAAATATCAAAACAACAACAACAAAAAGAATGTTTGTGTAGTTCTGCTGTAGGAAAGTAAGTGACCTGCATATTTCTCTGTGGGGCAACAGATAACAACAACCCAATTAGGGTATATGGCATAAGAAGAAATAAACCATTTTACTATTACTTTGTACATTAATGTTAGTAGTAGTTGTTGTCTCAGAGCCGTAAGCCACGGAATAAATCAAACCTTTGTTAAAACAAAACAAAAAGAGACTGGTCCATTTTGAAAAGGCACATATTTGTTGAATGAAAAAGCGTTAACTGAAGATAATATATATTTTAGATTAAAAAAAAATGAAGGAGAACATCGTTTAGGGTCAAAGATTAAACTAGAGTAGTCTAGCCTCATATATCTAACTCGAAGAGCGTGTATCGTGATTTGCATTCTATTCTATTGTTTCTATGTGTTCGACTACTCCAACACAGAAGTTCGATCCAAGAATATATGCAGCAACCTTTCGATAGTAACCGATTTATGGAATTGAGGATATGGATACAAGTCTGTTCCCATGGACACTAGAACTCCAGGTTGACCGAATACACTAATGCATGATCAGAGGGATGCCCAGCTTATTTTGGTACTCATCTGTCCTTTTTGATCCGCTGAGTCACTTGATTTGTCAACGGTACGCAGTGTTTGAGAAATAAGAGCGTGTTTGTATAATATTTGCAACGAAATCTGTTTTCTAAATTTTAAAGTTTATAAATGATAGGAAAAATGAAAATGACTGTAGGAATTCCCCCCAACTAAATCTATAATTGTTGGTCTTTGGCGGAGGCAAATAGGAAGTTTTCCTTCCAGAAACTTTTTCCCCTCTCTCTTTTGTTTAGGAACACAAGATGGTGGCAGATGTCTACCGTACTCTCGTTCTCGATGTCTTCAGAATAATTAACAATCATGGACTCCATTATCCGTATCGGCTAAGACCAGACGCCCCCGGATGTTCCAATTGGTATATGTATATAAAGGTATTTAAATATATAAATAAAAATTGATAACTACTAATGGCTCGCAAACAGTTAAGCAGGTTTGAGCGCCGTTAGTAGTTAGAAGGGAAACAATCATTCGATGGTGTTGGCACATTCTCCCTCGATGATGAGTGTTTGGACTCCTTGGAGGTGTCATATAATAATATATATATATATATATATATATATATATATATATATATATATATATATATAATAATAACACTGTATATATATTGCATAATCTTATAGAAGTAGAAAATACCACCGCGGAATGTATACATGCTACTTTAAATTCATATGGATTTTCTGATAACTATTTAAAAATCATCTCATTGCATTTTGTTCTGATGGAGCTAGTGTAATGTTAGGAAACAAATCAGGCGTTGCAATCAAACTTCTACAAAGATTTCCAAACATTGTGATTTGGCATTGCGTAGCTCATCGATAAAAAAACATTAAAGAAATAAATCATTTTGAAATATTTATGGATAAATTATATGCTTTTTATCATCAATCACCAAAAAATCAACGAGAATTAAATACGATTGCAAAAGATCATGGTATCGAAATTTTAAAGATCGACTGTGTGTTTGGACTACGATGGGCAGCTTGCAGTTTATATATATATATATATATATATATATATATATACATACATATATACACTCGAGTCTCTTTTTATGCGGATTTGAAGTTATGCGGTGCATAACTTCAAAACTTATGTATAGTACGCCCACAGATATGAGACCTTTCGACACTTCTGTGCATGTCAACAGGAGAATCCGCTCTGATAATAGGGAATCCAGCATTTCCCAAATTTTTCCAACAACGGAACACTTCACAAATCCTGAAAATTTTCATGGAACACCTTAGTTATTTTGTAATGTATTAATTAATAATTAATTGGTAATTCAGTTGATTTTTAGTACTAATTATCAATTAATTGTTACTTCATAATTAATTAAACATAAATATTATTAAATTAATTTGTGCTGATTTTCATTGACATGTTCTATTCTGATCACCAAAAATTTATAATATTATTATAAGTACTTACGAGTGAATGCAGATTTTTTCTCCTGTGTGCTGGTAGTTTTCCCCTCCTTCTGTACATCTTGGAGATTACTTTGTAGGCTGGAGGTGGATGAATCACTATCTGTTGCGTCACAAACACTTTCAATAAGAGATTTCTTAACACCAAAATTAAATTAAGTCCCTTGTCTCTTATTCATATTAAATTTTAAAGCTGTAGGCCTATTACTTTTAAAAAATACTGCACTACGGTTTCGAAAAAAGCACCTTCACCCTACAATACGAACTTGTGAAGAAAGTGTTCAGTATTACTAGATCTAAGAACCGGATACAGACTACCTTGAGCTTCAATTTCAGTGGCAATATTTTCTTTATACTTCCTTGCTGATTGGTCACTAACATTTGCAACACAGATGTTATTTCGTTCAGTTTTGAGAACAGAGGTTATGCTGCACATTGTTGTAATCGGCTTGCAGGCAATTTTTATGACCAGTCATAAACAGCGGTATTCCCTTTCCCGAAAATTAACGATAATTCATGAATAGTTCCATCTTTAAAAATATACAGCTTGGTCACTAACATTTGCTACACAGATGTTATTTAGACGTTCTGGGTTCTGAGCTTTTCGACATATTCACGAATGTTATTCTCCTCAGAATATTTCCACTATAACATATTTATTCATGAAAAATGCTTAGAAAACTAAAATGACAAATTCCAGGAGAACTTCTCGCAGAACACTTATTCACCTTCCGTGGAACACAGTTTGGGAAACCCTGGGGTAATCAATCCGTATTGTGGGATGAGTTGTTTATTATTACATGGCAGAAAATTAACTTCTCTTTTATGATCATTTTAGTTTTTAAAGTGGTAACTATTTTACTTGTATAACAGTTGGAAAAGTTTACCTATAAAGCACGTGATTTTGCGTGTTGTTGACCAGTTCGTTCATCGCCGTTGTGCATAATGAACAGCGTGTTGCAGCACATTATGGTGTAACGTGATAACGTGTAAGCAGTGAGTGTTTGTGAAGTTTAATTTCGCATGTGAGTAAGTGCTTGTCTTTATTATTATCGAAAGTCTAAATTTTGCTAATTGTTATTTTAAAACTTTAATTTGACCCAATGGAGAAAAAAAAGCACCAAAGAAAAGAGATTTTTTTGGAAATGAAAATTGCAATTTTAGATCGCTTAGCGAAAGGAGAGGGATCTACCGCGATTGGTACACATTTTAATTTAGGTGAATCCACTATAAGAGCAATTAAAAAGAATGAAATCGCAATAAGAAAATCTGTCATTTCTGGCACAAACTAAGCGCCAAATTATCATGGTACTCAAGAGATGCTTTATTAGAAAACACGGAACGAGCGTTCGTAATTTGCATTGAAGAATTCTCAAAGAAGAATTCCTATAAGTGGTTATTTAATTAAACAAAAAGTTCTCCGGTTTTATGAACAGATGAAGCAATTGGAGCCCTCTACTTCTGCTTCCCAGGCTGATAAAGAATTTTCGGCTAGCAAAGGATGGTCAACCGGGTGTTTAAAAAGGAATGCACTTCATAACATGAAGATTACAGGCGAGTTTGCAGCAGCAGCTGAAGAAGCAGCCAAACATTTTCAAGAAAAGTTAGCCAAAATTATTGAAGATGGTGGGTATTGTTCCGATCAAGTGTTTAACGCTGACGAAACAGGATTGTTTTGGAATAAAATGCCTAATCGAACTTACATCGCAAAGTCTGAGAAAAAAGCAAGTGGGTTTGAAGCAAGCAAAGATCGAGTAGCGTTGTTACTTTGTAGCAATGTATCAGGAGATCGAATGTTGAAACCCCTCTTAGTAAATCGATTTCTAAGACCACGTGCTCTAAAAGGCGAAGATCTAAAACAGCTGTCGGTAATTTGGATGGCTAATACAAAGGCCTGGGTAACAACTGCTGTATTTACTGAATGGTTCAATAATTGTTTGTACCAGAAGTGGAAACATATATGAAGCAAAAAGCTCTCGATTTTAAAGTTTTATTAAATGTTGACAATGCACCGTCATCCGCAATTAGAACATCCCAATGTACAGGTAGTGTTGTACTTCCCAATACAACAATACAAGCATTATTCAGCCATTAGATCAAGGCAAAATTACTACTTTTTAAAAATATTACGTTTAGCACACTTTTCAATTTATATTGGATAAACTAGAAAATGAATCATTAACAGTAACTGACGTTTGGGAAAAAATTTCTGTTTTGGACTGTTTAAACTTTGTGGTCTTATTTCAGCGACAGCAGAAATAAGACCACAAAGTTTAAATGCCTGCTGGAAAGCAGCTTGGCCTGGATGTGTTGAAAACAGTGCAACCATGCAAACATCTACATTATCAGCTGAAATCATTACTTTGGCACATGAAATTGGTAGAGAAGGTTTTGATACATTTAGCCAGAACGATGTAGATGAATTACTTGTGGATAATGCCTTTAGTGACGATGATATTATTGGATATCGATTAACTTTAGATATCGTCGAAGATCCAGAAAACGATAGTGAAGTGGAAGAAAAACCTATCCCCCTCACTGCAAATATAATTCGAGATGGTCTTGAACTGTGCAATAAATTGGAAAATCATTTTCTTGTTAATGACACAAATTCTGAATGAGTCTTTAAATTTCAACGTGAGCTAAAGAACTGTATGTCTGGATATCGCGAGCTGTATAAAAAATTAGTGAAATCATCAGTGCAAAGTTTAATCTGATTACATTTTCAGAAGAAAAAAATCAGCACAGAACGAAAGTGAAGCTAATTCTGTTTGTGAAGAACCATTGCCTTTACCATACAGATCTGATGCGCTGACTATCTCTTCTGGTGATGAAAGTGATTTTGCACCAGCAAACGTTGCCGAATATTGTCTAATAGCGATGATAATTCTGATGACAAAATGACAAAAAAGTTACTTTTCAATAAAATTAAATGAATAAAGCTTTAAAACAAACTTAGGCATTCTTATTTTCCTGAATTTTCATAAACTTTTTTATGCGATTTTAGGTTTATTTTAATTCATTGCTTCGGTTTTATGCGGTTTTAGAAAATTATGGAACGTATCCCTGATTTTTCAACGTAAGTTAGGCCTTTTTTGTGCGATTTTTTATATGCGGTTTTCCGTGGAACGTATCTACAGCATAAAAAGAGACCCGACTGTATTAAAGATTGAAAAGAAAGATGAAAATATTAATTGTAAATATAATCCACTTAGATGTTATGGAATGGAATATTTTATATATGAGAAAGAAATAATACTTTCTTAATATGTATTAAAACTTGTATTTACTTACCAAGGTAAATAAACATTAGATATAGGTACGGCATTGTGATCGTGTTAAGGAAAGTGGGATAGAGTTTGTTTTCCATGAATATCGACATTTTTGAATCATGTTTATCAGAGAAATTTATTTATTTATTTTTTTTTAACGAAAAATCTTTACATTGCACAGGCTCACTTTCCCCACAACGCGAACAGGCCAATAACTCAACTACTGATTACATAGTTCGACATAATAATTTTAAAAATATTGTTCTTCATGCACAAAATACAAGTTGCATAGAGAAAGTTTGTAACATTATAGGAAGTACATCAGCAGTCGATGCAATCCTACTATTTATTAATTCATTAACGGTACCGTAGAGGGCGCTTTAATCCAACGCTGGTGGAAACAGGTGATACTGAATGATACATTTTTATATATCATCGTATAATACGCTAATGTTAATAATTTGTGGTTGTTATTGAGTTATGGTCACTAGTGTCATGATCACGGTTTTTTGCTTTAAAGTTCTCTTGAAGCAGTGCACCATCTGATTTGTGAAAACATTTTTTTAGTATTGTGAAGCATATGGAAAACAATTATGAAAGTTATTTTAACGAACAGAAATATTTTCAAGGTAGTATAAAATTTTGATAGAATGATAATTCTTACTTGAAATGCGTAACTTGTATGACTATCTCCAGAATATATTCCTATTATTTTCAGAGTCTGCAGTGTTTCATTATTTGTTTTTAAAACTATAGGTATGTCGTTACGTGGCAGAACTATTTTTCGCATTCTGTGTTATGCATGATTGGAAGTACAGTATTTCAGAATTAATCGATTTGTTGATATGCATATATTCCGTTTATCTTCTACTTAAAGGATACGGTCAGAATTGTCTTGCGGCCGTCAGTCTGAAGGCGGGATTAAGATTTCACTAGCATCCACAGGTAACTTTCACTGAACACATCAGCTACCTAATGACGCCAGAGAATAACAGGTTAAGGGAACTTTTAGGGATGGGGAAAAGGAAATTTACTGTCATGTAAAAAGAAAAATTAAAAACTAATTATTGCATTGCATTGTCACCGATGGTGTGAACTTTATATTACCTATGGAGATTTTAATCCCAAGGAAATTTAATTGCAGTTAAAATTAATATACCTTTATTGATTAATTAAGCCATAAATCAATCAATGCTTATAAGAATTAAGGACTAGGGTATACTAGAGGGGTATTTTAGGATCTGAAAAAGGCGATTTCCTTGTCAGTCAGCGATGTATTTAGAGAAGTGATATTTTTTTCTTAAGTGCGTACACCCTCAAAGGGTGTATTAGATACTATTATAGTGCAACATGACCCTGCATTAGGAGTGGCTCTTCTAAATTGGCTTATTTTCGAGGTCACCGATTTAAGCATTTCCCATGTCAATGCACTTCATTATTACTCTTAATGTCTATTTTTTTTTATTAATGTTTAATTTTTAGATTCTATTGAAGTTACCCTAAATTGGCTCTACTCACAAATTCCAGGAATTCTAATGATGTCTTGGGTCTTTTTCATATTGACATTTTTTCACACCATACTGCTTTGATACTATTTGTTTACTCCTCTAATTTTCCTCAAAACTTTTGTATCTATGTTCTTGATTAACTTGTTTTTTTTTTTTTTATTATCAAACTCTCTTTTTAGATCTGCTAATTAAAAACGACTTGAACACTGCTTTATACATTTTGCAATTTTTTGGTGTTTTGGATGATATCTTTTATGGATTTATTTATCTGGCTCCATATCAGCCTTATTTACACTATTCTCTATTCCCAAATTTAATTTTGGAACTAGATGATTTTAGCAGCAGTTAAATAAATAAATAAATAATAATAATAATATATATATTATTTATTTATTTATTTATTTATTTTTAACTTGTTTTATAGGTTCACTGTTAAGCATTGTTTTATAGGTTCACTGTTAAGCATTGTTTTCTAGCTCGTCTTTATAATGCTAATTTTGATACCAAATTTATCACAGTGACTATGAAAATCAGACATTTCCAAGGATTCATGGTGAGAAGACACTCCACACCAACCACTATCTATACTACTTAATTTTCCATTTACATACAGTTGCAGTGTAGGTATTGTTCCACTGAATGGAACAATAAGTCTTTTAAGTTATCAAGTTGAGAGGATATATGCAGATGTTATTTGATAAAACTCACCAAAGACACTCTAATTGTCATGGGCGATTGGAATGCAGTCATTGGAGAAGGAAAAAATGTTAAAGAGATGGATGATATGGATGGCAAAATGAGAGAGAGAGAGAGAGAGAGGCAATAGGCTTGTAGAGTTCTTCTACCAATGTAATTTGGTAATTACCAACACCTGGCTAGAGGTGTTGGTAATTGGAAGGTATACTTGGAAGATGGCAGAGGATATAGGACGGTATCAAATGGATTATATTATGACAAGAAATAGATTTAAAATTCAAGCAAAATCATCCAAAAGTTACCTTGGAGCTTATGCTGACAGAAGCTACAATTTGATTTTATTGAAATGCAAATTGAATTTCAAAAAAATCGATCAAAATCAAGGAAAATACCCAAATGATATATAGATAGTCTAAAATTGGAGAAAAGCTATAGTATTTATATTGAATAGAATGATGAAAGCATTAGAATTGGAGAGAGAGAGAAGAAAGAAAAACACAGAAGGAAAGTGGATCCATTTTAAGAACACAATCATTAAAGCAGCCAATGACTGCTGCTTTAATGATTGTCTTGGATCATCCAAGCCATTCTAAACCTAATAGATAAAAGAAGAAAATACAAACCTCTCTATACAAAAAAGTAAGAAAAAATATAAACAGCTGAAAAATATGATAAACAGAAAATGTAAGAAAGCAAAAAGAACAATGGTATAGAGAAGGTCAAAGAGATAAAAGACTTAACCAAGACTTTGAAGAATTAATAAAGCATATAACATTTATAAAAGGAATGAACCAGCAAAGTTATCAAAAATGAACACGGGTGCATTCTAATAGGTAAGGAAGAAATTTCTGAAAAATGGAGGGAGTATTAAGAGAACTCTAATGGAAAAGATCTAGGCAATGAGAACCACAGAAGATGAAACTAGGCTTGATGCAAAAGAAATTGGCCCAATCTTATTACAGAGAAAAAGAAATGGCCCGAGGAAACTATGGAGAAGTCGTATTTAATAAGTGGTATCAGTGAAACTTGTTATAGGTCCAGGCATGAGCTGTTATGTTTGTAGATGAATGTTAGAATTATCAGAAACAAGGTAAATGAAATGGTTGCATTGATTGAGTTCATTCACTGAAGAATTGTTGAAATAAGTGAGATATGGTTGGATGATGACATCCTGACAGGAATAGAGATGGTGCATTTTGTGAAGATAGATAGGGTAAAAAGGGAGGTGAAGTGCTATTGATGATATAAAAAGTGTTATGTCTACAGATGCAAGGGGGAAATAGTGGTTTTGAGATACAGTGCAAGATAGAGGTGAACAGAATGAAATACTTCATTGGATGTTGCTATAGACCTGGTAATGTGGAGGGGAGTGACCAGGTATTGTATAAGCAAATTATCCAAGGAAATGGGGGAAAAAATGATCATTATGGATGATTTTAATTACAGCAGTGTAGATTGGAATGGCGAGATAGCAACTGGAAGTAAAGAACATGTGTTCTTGAGTTTTTGAGGGACAACTACTTTAGGCAGTATGTAACAGATGTTAGTATGAAGATTAAGGATCTTGGATTTGATCATTTCGTCAGAGGATGCTATTATAAACGAGGTGTTGAATCTCCCTTCAGTTCATGAGAGTGACCATGAAGTGATTACCTGGATGGTTACTAACCATGTGAGGACTTCTGCAAGGAAAAGGTATATGCAGAACTAACTATAAGGCTGATGATTATGAGAAGCTCAAGAGACAGCTCGCAGCTGTCACATGGAATGAGGAGTTGGGTAGAAAGCAGATCAATGCTGCCTGGGTGATATTCAAGACCCATCTAATAGAAGCAATGTCTAAATGTATTACAAGGGTCAGAAGGTTAAATATGGTAGGTGTGAAATGGATAAACGAAGGGATGAAGCATGCAATATGGAGAAAAAAAGCATTATGGAGGCAGCATAAGAGAAGTGGTAATAATCAATTCATGAGGAATCCAAAGAATAGGCAAGGGGGGTGACTCATTTGGATAGCAAAAGTTCAGTACAAGCAGCAGCTAGCTAATGAAGGGAAAAAAAAATCCTAGGGAGTTCTCTCAATATGCAGCTGACGAAAAAAAGAATGATTATAGTAGGTTGGCACTGATTGGAGAAAAAGGTTGAAGGACAGCTGCTGCAAAGGATATAGTTGAGATATTTAATGAGGAGTTCATAAAGGTCTTTCATCCTTATGAATGTGACATCATGAAGAGTTTGAGAGCAGTAGATGATGAAGAGGGGAGACGGACTGTGATTGAGGAAGAGGCATCAAGGGAATTAAGCAAACTTGATATTAGTAAGACTGTGGACTTGTTGATATATGACCACATATTTTGAAGGAATGTGTCAGGGAGTTAATATATGCCATGACATATTTGTTTAATTACATTGGGTCAAGTTCCAAAGGAGTGAAAGGACGGTAAGATTTTACTGCTTCATAAAGTAGGTGACAGAAATCAGTCATCAAATTATAGACCAATCTGTGTGTCAGGTATTGTGGTTAAAGTATTTGAGAGGCAGGTGAGAATCATGATCCAGAATAGGGTTGACAGCACATGTTGTCTGTGTTAGAAGACACCAAATCCATGCTGTCCATCAAAGATGAACAGCACAGATTTGCTAAAGGGGAAGTCATGTTTTAGTAATGTAATTATTACAATAAGATGACAGCAGCATTGTATGTGGGATATGGATTCATAGTAGTATACTCAGACTTTGCAAAGGCTTTTGATCGATTACTTCATGATAAGTTGATAGTCAAACTAGAACAGGTGGGATTGGATGTCTGATAAGTACCAAGAAGTTGTGTATGGGGAAGCAATATTCCAGAAGAGGAAATTCGCTAGTGATGTGCTTCAGGGGTCTATTTTAAGGCCATTGCTGTTTAATCTGTTAATGATATTGATGAATATTTGAATTGGGATATACAGTTGTTTGCAGATGAAGATAAGAAGACTTGAATAGACAGTGAATGGGCACAGGTGTAGGCGATGCCAACTCAATGTTGCAAAATATAAGGTTTTAAAATTTGGAAAACAAAGATGTTTCTGATCTTTGGAATGTTGAATATGTAGAAAGGAGCGGTATGTAGATGTTAATAAGTATGATATGTATATGTTAATAAGGGGTTGTTATAAGATTAATGTCAAAGAGGTTTTTCATAATATGGTGGAAGATTGAGGGAGAACAAGAGGTCATCCCTGGAGGGTGTGAGGCAGGGGAGTGAGAAGCAGGTTTTTTGTATGGAGAGTTGCGAATGATTGAAATACATTGCCTGAGTACATTGTGTCCGCAGAGAATTTGAATTTTGAATGTGTTTAAAGCTGGCATGATGAGCTCTGTGTATAACAAAAGGGACCTTCTAAATGAATCTGTGACTCCATGGAGTATTAGGATAATAATATGAATTTGAATGGGTGCTAAATATATTGTATTCTAACAATGCACCAGGTGTTGATAATCAGGATTAATAAATGACTTAAATATTCTTGATATTTTTAGACCACCATTATTGTTAAGATTAAGGTGGTTGATAAGAATTTCACAGGCCTCCTTAAATTTGCATTCATACTATATTATGGTGTGATGTAAACACGGATGCTTTTCCAGTAAATTTTCCAGTAATTCTATGTAAAGTATTCAGGGCATGATCAGAAAGGCCAGCTTTACCATAGTAGTTATTAAATTTAATGTGCTTTTTATGTTCTTTTTTTCTGATAGGAATTGTGCAACCTATTTCTCCTATATAGGGCAAATAACAGGTGCAATGGTGACCTGAAGGTTGTATTTCTGTAAAGCTACCGTTCTTAAAACTCAAGTCTTAAAGCAACCTTTAAACCTCCTGCAAAATTAAAGAACTTACTCAACTAATCCAAGGATCCACTTCTTCTGCTGGCCTACCCTGGAGTATACCATATTCATCGCACCTGTAATTTACCCTATATAGGTGAAACAGCTCGTAGAATTCCTATCAGAAAAAAAGGAATATAAATGGCACATTAAATTTAATAACTACTATGGTAAATCTGGCCTTTCTGATCATGCCTGAATACTTTACATAGAAAAATGACTGGAAAAACATCCGATGTTTACATCATGCCAAAATGTGGTATGAATATAAATTTAAGGAGATCTGTGAAATTTTTATCAACTATCCTAATCTTAACAATAATGATGGTTTAAAAATGGAAGGTACATATTCTAGCCACATAACCTTTCTCCGTAAGAGTTGATTATAATTAGGACTATAGGTAATCCAGGATCTTAAATCTAATAAAACAATTCTCATGTTAAATTAGGACATCACTTTTGCTGTAATAAAACAACTATCTATATGAAAAAAATTTTCTCTGATGTTGTCATAAACAGAATATAGCCCTGATGTGGTTATTTTATTTTATTTCATTTATTTTATTTTTTCTTTAGAGTTCAGGCCAGTAGAATACCAGTTGATCAAATCATTGTCTCTTTAGCATACTACGTGAAATGTAATATGGCTTGTTTTATATGATGACTTTAATATGAAGGTCTAAATGTCGGGAAATTAAAATAATTATTTCTAACACGGTTGTAGTCTCCATAATTTGTCTGAAATGAATGCTGGTCACTGTGTAACAATAAAGGAAATGTAATATAACTTCTCTCTCTCTCTCTCTATATATATATATATATATGTGTGTGTGTGTGTGTGTGTACTAGATGATAACCTTGATATGAAGGTTGAAACATTGGGTGATTATTTGATTTGTAGTTTATATGAAATTGAAGAAAAGATTTGGGATTTATGCAATGTTAGGAATTATACAGTTTAGAAGTAGTGTCCTGAGCAGAAAAGAACACCTAAGTTATTGGAAGTGGTTAAGGCTAAGATGTACTTATCCCAGGAGAGGTTAGAGTTAATCATTCAGTTCCGGAAGGGATATCTAACCATGCATGAAGATCTCAGTATTATGAAAGATGAGGGGAGGTGAAGCATGATTTTTTTTGCAAAAACGGCAGGTTTGTGTTTTGGTGATATTGAAGTAGTCAAGGTTCAGTGAAGTGAAGATAAAGTTTTGTCTTTCCTCCACTGAAATGTGGCAAGATCAGTTTATGTGGCTTCCACTGCATGAAAAGTTATAAACTTTTCATGGGGTGGAAGATAAAATATCTCACTATTACTATGGGAGAGGGGAACTAAGGTGCTTTGTTCTTTATTATTATTTTTTTTATATCTTTCTTATTTATTTATTTTTTACATAATCTGGAAAGCCTAATCTAGAAACCAAACATGGAACTTTTTAAGACATTTTATGCCTTCAATAAGAAGGATGGTGGTGGTTTTCCAACATGGAGTGATGGAACTAATCTTTCACCTAAAGACATTTATTTATTTATTCATATGGAGTTTCCTCCCTTTTCTCCCCCATCCCTATTGGGGTGAGTCGAGCCCCCTCATGGGGGGGGTTAAGTATTTATGGCTGTAGATCTGTGTGTTCACAGGGCGGTTTGCCTGCTTGCAGGATGAAAAACCCCAGATTAACTGGGGGGAAAACCCTGCTGTCCACGCCCAAGACTGGATAACTTGGCTATGGCTGAGGAAGATCCTTAAGCTCCTCACGTCGGCGACAGGAATCGAACCCAGGACACTCCTTCCCCCAGGCATATGGTTGCGAAGCGCATAGCCACTAGGCTAGCCGCACGGGCACCTAAAGACATTGATAACTATCCATTTGGTCAATCAGGTTAGCAAAATTTAAGGCACTGATGAGAACTGCAATGTTTGGTAAATGAAAAAGAGGAATAGAGCATACTCTCATCAACAAAACTGTGGATGGGATTCAAGGTTAGAGTACATCATTTATAAATAGGAGAAAAAGTGTACAGGCAAAAGTACAGACCATGGGAACTCCATATTGGTGGGAATTGTGAAGAAAGGAAACCATCCACTATAACACATAGAGAATGACTAGACAGGAAATTGTCCTAATTTGGCAAGTAGGCCTTTGTGCCAGATTTTATCAAATGTCCTGGGAATATCTGGAGCAACCACATGGATTTCACCTATTCTTTCCATAGTATGTTTGTAGATGGAAGATCCACAATAAATTGAGAGTGGTAGACCATACTGGTGGTCACTAATTAACTATTGGACTTTCAAGGTGTGAAGGAGATGAAATTTACTTTCTCCATTAATTTTGATAGAACTGATATGGAACGATAGTTTAATGCCAGCTTGTTTCCATGTTGCAGAGTAAATGTCAGATGAGTATGAAAGGCAAAGTACTAACAGGAGCCTGATTAGGGGGATATCATTAGGATCAGAAGATTATTGGTATCATGGGCACAGAGGATGATGGTTTGATTTGATCCTTGCATTAGAAAATGTTATAATCATTTTCTAATGCAAATTAAAATATAAATTAATGTAATATAATATTAATATAAATTTTTCTGCTACTGGTGGCAGCAATCAGGTAATCACTTGTGGTATGTGTGGAACTACAAGTCAGATCATTATGGAAAGCTGAGATGACAGTTTCAAACAGTAACTTAGAATGAAGAGTAAGATGAAAAGATCAGTACTGCTTGAACATAGGTCAAGAAATATTTGACAGTATCACTGTCAGATGAGTGATGAGGTTAAATAAGTAAATGTAAAATGAATGAATGAAGAAATTAAGCAGGTAGATAAGAAGAAATTATTATGGAGACAGTAATAAGATAGGAGACGATAATCTTTTTTTTTGTGGTTACCACCCATGAAAGGTTATTACTAAACCTTTCATGGGTGGTAATATATATATATATTACCACCCATGAATATATATATATATATATATATATATATATATATATATATATTTTTTTTTTTTTTTTTTTTTTTTTTTACGTGGTCTAGAAACCTTGCTCTGGAGACACCAAACCTGGGGCTTCTTTGGCCACTTCAGGCCTCCAATAAGCAGGGAGATGGTCTCAAACCAAGCGATGAAATTCATCTTCCACCTAAAGACAATCACAAACATCAATGTCCACATCGGGATTCGAACCTGTGATTTGTTGGTTGGAAAGTGGGTATGCTAACCCTTGGCCAACCAGGCTGGCAGATCAGTTACATAAACAAAGTATCTCAGTTGATAAGGAATGCAAAAGGATAATATGGATGATGCTTAGTTAACAGGCTGAGAAAAATCCCACAGCTGTTTTCAGTATATGGCTAATAAAAGGAAGAATGATTATGGAAAGATAATGTAATTGAAGTATATAATGAGTAATTCATAATATATTTTATCTTTGTAAATGATATCATGCAAAGTTTGAGTGAAGAAGACACTAATAGTGAATAAACAGGGTCATATAGGAATTAAGTAAAATTGCTGATATACATTGCCTTATATTTTAACGGCTCAATTAACTTAACAGCCATTACAAAATTCTTGTAATGGAAGGTCTTGAAGGAGAGGAAAATTTTCATCCACAAAGGAGGAACCATGGTTGGTGCTTCAAGTTACAGGCTAGCTTTTGTATCTGGTATTGTGATTAAGGTTGATGAGGACTTGAATTAAGCATTGGTGTAGCAGGATTTTCTGAGTTCATTATGATTTATGTTTGTGTTTTATCAACAATTAACTATTTCAATAGAGCAATTAAATGTATCGGAGATGGGAGGTGCATATGCAGTAATATATGTGGATCTTGTAAGAACTTTGAGAGATGGCTACAATGACATATTGGCATTTAAATTGCAATGCCTTGGAATGGATATTAGTCAGTTGGATAAGAATTGGGCTATGTGATAGCAGCAAGTTGTATGCTGGTTATGGAGTAGTATCCCAGAAGTTGAAGGTTACTGCTAGTAATTTTCTTCTTCCCTGACATAGACACAGGGATCTATTTTATTTCCATTGTTTCTTTTATGTGTTATGGTTTTCAAAAAGATCTAGAAGGTATGGAATTGTCTGTAGATATGCAATTGTTTATCTTAGAAGTGACTGTTAAGTTATTGGAAAGTTGGTTAAGACTAGAATTCAGTAATGGGTGGATATTAATATGATACTGTCTGGCTAGAAGTGCAACCTTTTTTGAAGAGTAGAGTATACCCTAATAATTTACTTGCTTTCCTTTATAAAGTAACAAAAAAGTAAGATAAAAGATGTGGCTACATTACTGCATGCAGTTATTTGAGAGATATCAAATGAAAATTTATTATATAAATTGAAGCAAATGTAAATATATATGAGCATATGGATGTGATTATTGATTTGGAGAGAGGATGGCTAATACATTATAAAATGATATATTCATTTGAAAATTGAGACATAAGCAGAACAATTCATTAATACCAGAAACACTTTTGTTTAATATTTTTATTGTAAAATTTTCGGCTAAGTTTCATAGCCATTGTCAATACACTTATGGGAAAACTCAAAAAAGAACAATTTAATTGAAAGCATGTGATATGTGCAATGTCAGCGGGAGAATAGCTCCATCTGCATTAATAGATATTCAAAATAAATTACAATAAATTGATTTAGTTAATTATTTTTAAATTATAAACAATATTTAATTACAATTATGGAACACATGAATGGTGAGTATTGGTTAATATAACTTCCCAAAATTGAGAAAGTTTTTAGCAATTGTTTTTGTTCAGATCAGGTTTTGAATATGTACTTCACGGCTTTCTTTATAGAATCTTTGTCGTTCCTGCCAAAATTGTTTTGTAGATAAAGCGTGGTTTGCTAAACCGGATTTGTTGAGGTCATTAAGAGAAATGTATTCCTGATTTTCTTCGAGATGAATTTGTGCAGATCTACTAGTTTGTTCATAATAACATATAAGCCATGAGAACAGGGGATTCTATAAATGCCAGGATAGATAGAGGATATTTGTCTTTTGTTGAGATAAGGAATGTATTAAGTTTGTGAACTGGATATAACAGTGGCGCACTCAGGATTTAATCTTGGAGGGGGACCGAGTGCTCGGAATTTAACTTTGGGGGGGGGGGGCGAGTTGAGTAGACAATTTGCGAATACACACTACGCATCGCATACGACCTATGACTGAGCATCTGCAGTGATTGCTAATTCATAAGTAGTATAGAAATAGAAGACACGACACAACATAAATTTTAAAAAAATTGAATTTTAATTAGGAAAAGATTTTTGGAAAATTTTCTAGTGTTTTTTTCCTTTTCTTTGGGGGGTGCCTGTCCCCTTGCACCCCCCCCCCCCCTCTGGGTGCACCACTGGGATGGAAAGCAACTTGTACATTAACCTGACGAAGTAATCTTGCTATTTTTTCAAAAAAAAATTACGATAAAAATATTAAACATAAGTGTTTCTGATATTAATATTTTATAATGAGAGTGATATATATTGTAGATTAGAATCAAGATACCAAGTTAGGTGTGTCACAGGGCTCTGTACTTGGACTGCTGCTGTTTTAATTTGAATTTCATTATGTCAAGAATGATCTGAGTATGAATATCCATGAATAGTTGTTTGCTGATAATTCTAAAATGGGAAGGTGAATAGTAAATAAACAGAATATATAGATCAATGGTGGGCAAACTGTAGCTTGCAAGCCACATGCGGCTCCCGAGACAATATTGTTTTTCATTGCCATTTTTCCTAAACTTTTATATTAATAATCTATAGTAGTATAGTATGTGCCAATATTAGAATATTTTATTCCGTAAATGCTTTCAAGATAGGTAAAAAACAGGTATTTTGAAACTTTTAAATTTTTAACTTTTAAATGGTACGTCAAAAGGGTTGTTAACGTGGATTTTATTATCGTATTTGGATGGTAAAAAGTGTTTCTACATCTAATGGCCTGTGTCATTCCCGCCAAAATTAGTTCCAAAAGTGACTTCTATGATCACTGCTTCCGTTGCAGAAAATAATATTTTCTGCAGCTCTTGAACATTCAAAAATGTATGAAAAGTATTATATGTGGCTCTTATTACCAAAGAACTTGCCATTTCAATGTGGCAAGATATAGGTTAATATACTTTGGAATGAAAATATTACAAGCTGTGTGTTAATGGGAATATACAAAGAAATTGATGCAAAGGTATTAATGATGAAGCTAAGGATTTAGGGGTGATGGTGGGAGAAGAGGTTTAAGTTCAATGAACATATTGCAAATTGGTTAAAAATCACTTGGATGTTGTAAAACATGCTGATAAGTAGAGGTTAAGAAAGTCATTATCTTTGTTTATAAGGGTTTGATACCACCACATCTGTTACTTTGCTCAGATTTGGACATGTGGTTACTTGGAAATGCAGAAATGGTGGAGAGAATCCAGAGGCAGGTCATTGAAATGCTCCTTATATGAAACAATTGAAGGTTGGTAAGGTACAAAATTTGGTGAAAGATTGGTGGTATGATACAAACATTTGTTGCTATGGGAATTGTAGAAAACAGTTTTCAGTCCACAACAGGATGAGAGAGTGTAAGAGTATGGTTATGGAGTCATTTATGATTGCATTTGCAGTATGAGTTTAAGGAGAGGCATGATAGACATGGTGGGAATAATGATTATTGTGAGAAGTTTTTCCACTTGGTTATACTGTAAATTAAAGATACCAAGAAATGATATACTTAGTTTAATCCTTTATCTTGTAAGCAAATGAAGTTTGCCCCTGAAGTATTTCCAGGACTGGGACAACTCATGGTAAAGGTGGTATGATTTCAGATCACTTGCCTTAGTATTCCATAATGCATAGCACATCTCTTTGCGGACATGTATAATGCCATGCATTATGGGAAGGGGGTCACTACCCAGACCGGTTTCGACCTTTACTGAGGTCTCATCAGCGGAAGCCAGACCCAGAGGTGATACCAAGGTTGAAGTAATGCAGAAGTCATATTTTCCATATACGAGTTGCCAAAAGGTGTCGCACCTTATAATTAAAATACTCTGGATTAGAGATTGTTAATTGTTGAAAGTTTTTCTACTTGGTTATACTATAAATTAAAGATACTAAGAAATTATTTACTTGGTTTAATCTTTTATCCAAGTGTAATGTAAGCAAACAAATTCTTTAGGTGCAAACTTTGTTTGCTTATACTTGGATAAAGGATTAAACCAAGTATATAATTTCTTAGTATCTTTAATTTATAGTATAACCAAGTGGAAAAACTTTCAACAACTATCTTTAATCCAGAGTACTTTAATTATAAGGTGTGACACCTTTTGGGTAGTATATGGAAAATGACTTCTGCATTACTTCAACCTTGGTATCATCTCTGGGTCTGGCTTCCATTGACGAGACCTCAGTAAAGGTCGAAACCGGTCTGGGTAGTGACCCCTTCCCATTATACATGTCCGCAAAGAGATGTGCTTTGCATAATGGGATCCTAAGGCAAGTTATCTGAAGTCATACCATCTTTACCACGAGTTGCTCCAGTCCTGAAAATACTTCAGGCACAAACTTTGCTTACACTTGGATAAAGATTAAACCAAATATATAATTTCTTCAGTAAAAAGTGTTATATGGTATCTTTAATTAATGATTAGTGTGAGCCTTTCATCATGAGTCTTTGGACTCCATGTACCAGATAAAAGTAATAATAAATTAGAAATCAAATTTGAAAGTCCATATTAAAACACAGTAGTAAAAGAAGCAGATATGGTAATAAAGAACTACATTTCAAATTTTCCAGATCATCCCTAAAAAAAAAAGAAAAAACACATTTGTTATCATTTGTGGATGACTTATATCCCTGTTGTATATATTTGGATGATTTGAATCTTGATGTGGAGTTTTGTTATGTATTCTATTTTAAATTCAAATATTGTATTATTTCATACAAGCACTAAAACTGTTAATAATAATAACTAGACTGTTTGGCTACTGTTTAGACATTTATGTTATGTGTGCAAGGAAGTAAAGAACTGCAAATTGCAAAATTTTTAAAATTTGAATCCCACTTTTTTACAAGTATGTTAGTATTATGGGTGGACTAAGGGTTAGATAATCTGGAAACTCTGCTCTAAAGACTAAACATGAAACTTTTTCAAGCTACTTCATGCACTTTTAGTTGGGTGGTGGTCTCATGCTGGTAGTGAAACTTATCTACCCCATCTCAAGACATTCACAGACATCTTTTCTGGCAGTTGGATTCAAATCCATACTCTACCAGTAGAAGAGAGATTCACAGGGCTGTACTCATGCATAGGTTCATGAGGCTTTAGCTGGGGGGCACTGAAAATTTAGGGACAATTTAAGGGCCCCAAACAATGGGGTGGAGCACAGAGCACTCTAGCACCTTGGCCCTGTCTGCCTTGGGAAAAGTGTAAATACGGCCCTGGATATGGGGTGGAGATAGAGAGTTGTACAATGGGTGTCCTCCTGCGATGAGTCTTCGGACTCCTTGGAGGTGTCACCAATAATAATAATATTCACTTAATCAACCATGCTGATTTTTTAATGTGACTCCACCCATGAAAGGCTGTAAACCTGTATTTATATTAGTTCTATGGATGGACTTTTTTTGTTGCTGTTCATTATTTATTTTTTACATAATATGGAAATCCTGTTATAATAACTGACATGGAACTCTTTCAAGTCAATTCTGGCCTCCAATAATAGCCTCAACCAGTGAATGAAATTCATCTTCCACTGAAATATTCACAAATTTTCTCTATGATTTCTTCTGTACTGGGATTTCAAACCTGTGACCTATGAATTGGTTGGAGAGCAGAGACACTATTCCATTTGGTCAACAAGACCGGA
This sequence comes from Typopeltis vanoorti, assembly GCF_054136105.1. Lineage (NCBI taxonomy): Eukaryota > Metazoa > Arthropoda > Arachnida > Uropygi > Thelyphonidae > Typopeltis > Typopeltis vanoorti. Next base: position 89,189,787 of record NC_143561.1, on the reverse strand, counting down.
TGGATTTTTTTTTCTGCTATTAAATTGAAGTTTTATATTAAGAACATTTTCCATTATTCCAGCTTGATTACTTATAAGATTTTTACTAATGTATATAGTTTGGTTAATGTTTTACAGTGTGAACAATTCTTCATGTTTGAAAGATTATCATATTTTCAATAGGGAAGAAGAACAGGTCAGAACTATGGACTGTATAATGCTCTATTTGAATTGATCTGGAATTATGAGGAAATATGAATCGTATGGGTAATTTTATGTCTTTACTTCAAAATTTTAAATAGATGAAAATATATATAAAGATTTCTTCTGACAGAATTTCTAGAAACTGTTCACAGTAATTATAACTGAGATTGTAACAAATACAGGGTGGCCATAAATTAACTTGCCCTCTTTGGAGGTATCTGTAGCTAAAACTAATACACGGAATGAGACCATATTTTATATTGAGACTTTCGAAGGCATTGGGGAGATGAATTCTGCAAAAAAAAAGATTTAGTACCAAAAGTCGCCGATAAGGGAAATTTTGACGCGGTGGAGCCGAAAGCAGTCAAATATTTGTAGTAAATGCAGGTAAAAAGGATTATGCAAATTTTACTGTGTGTATGTGACAGCAGCACCACCAATTCCACTTAGAAAGGGATTGGAAACGTTCAGGCAGTTATTCGAATGATTGACGAATTGTGCTCAATATGCGTCCTACCTTGCTTCAGCGTGCTTTACTTGTTAAGTTGTTTTACCTTAAACAGTGCAATGCCGTAGCGGCCCTTCGGGAATTTAGAAGGCTTCATAACCTACATACAGGTCCTATGTCAGCTGTAGCACTGAGAGCTATCATTAAGAAGTTTGAAGAAACTCGATCACTAGGAGTTAGACCTGGCAGAGGATAGAAAGTAGTGCAAGAAGAAATAGTAACAGACGTTGCTACTGCGGTGTTCGATGATACAGGGACCAGTACTGGTCCAAGCGCTCATGTTATAGCTCACAAACTTGATATGGCTTATGGTACAGTCTGGAAAATCTTATGGAAAATGCTTCACTTCTATCCATATAAGTTCAGTCGTGTGCAAGCACTAACTACTGCAGATTATGATAAGCGCATGACCTTCACGCTAACGTTTCTTGCCTGAATGGAGGTTGGCAATGACTGGCCTTGGAGAATATTGTGGGGTGATGAGGCTCATTTTTATCTGAATGGGTCAGTCAACACTCACAACTGCAGAATTTGGGCATCTGAACATCCCCAAGCGATCCAGCAAGTACCACTGCATTCTCCAAAAGTAACCGTGTGGTGTGGCTTCACAGCCGATTTCATAATAGGACCATACTTTTTTGAGCATATTACCCGTACAGGTCCTGTAACCTGCTCCATTACTGGAGAGATTTATCGACAAATACTTGAAAATTTTGTCATTCCTGCATTGCAGCAAAGACAATGTTTGGACTCCATAATTTTTTATGCAGGATGGAACACAGCTACACATTGAACATTCAGTACGGCGCCTTTTACACCAGCATCAGTAATGAGAGAGTTATCAGTCAGTTCTTTCCAACGGCATGGCCACCTCGATCCCAGACATCACTCCATGTGATTTTTGGCTGTGGTGGTATTTGAAATCCATTATGTATGTTGGTGGTGTCCTCAACTTGCATGTCTTGAAAGAGAACATAAAACGGGCTGTTATGAATATCCAGTCCGACTCCTTACGCTCAGCTGTAGAGCATGTCGCCCACCAGATGCAATTTGTTGTACATAAGAAAGTCAGCATATCGAAAATTGTGTATGTGGTCCAGGGACCCTGATTCTGATGAATAAAACATTATTTCCTGCGAGTTCAATCACTACATTAATTTCTGTGTCTCTCGCAAGTTGTTGTTTTAGTTTAATTATTATTATCATCATTGTAACGCACCACATATCCAGCTGGAATGAATGATGCGGGTGTCGCTTACACAGTTGAAATGTTATTATTCCATTTTAACCTCCTTTAATGTAATTATCCACTTGTTTTTGGCTCTTCCAGTGCCAGAATTTCCCCTATCGGCGACTTTTGGTACTAAATCTTTTTTTCGCGGAAATCATCTCCCCATGCCTTCAAAAGTCTCAATATAAAATTTGGTCTTATTCCGTTTATTGGTTTTGGCTACAGATGCCTCCATAGAGGGAAAGTTATTTTATAGCCACTCTGTATAATGCAAAATGATAGGTAGCTTTATTGATTTAGAAAGTTTCTAATTTTATTTCATATAAACTTGAATGAGATATGCAATTCCATGTTCATTTTTCAGGAAGGTACATATACTTCCTGCTGATAATAATTTTCATGGTTGAGTACTAGCCATCCTGCTGGAAACGAGCGTGGATTTAAATCCTGTCTATGTTGGAAGGAGTGTTCTTGCTGAGTTTTAATGTTGTCTATTCAGATATTTTTTTTTTCTTCTGATAGTGACAAATTGGTTTGCAGCTGATAGTCGCAATACTGATACTTGGCCTTAGATAATAATGGGTAATAATTCTGAAAAACTAACCTATAAATATAGGAAGGAATTGATGTGTGTGATGCGTATCAGCAAATGCTTCAACTATCCATGGAAACAGGACTATGAATAAACATCAGTCTTTTGTAGTTTTGGTAGTAAATTTTCTGAACATCTTTTCTTCCCTGCCCACTGAATTTTGTGATTTTTGGATATAATAGCACTATTATATCAAGTATGGTACTCCTTTTTGCTCAGTGGAACACAATTTTTACCATTCTTTGTGACCTTTCCTGTGGCAAGGTTTTGTTAAACAAGCATTCCAAGGGCAATTTCCACAATTACTGATGGACAGTGGACCTACTGATATATTGCTACATGTGGTAATATATCATTCTCTAGGTCCAGTCACTTTATTAACATCTAGTCTGGTTCCCAATTCTGCTTACTCATCTAGTTCTCCCTCCACTATTCCATTATCACTTAAACATTGTACAGTTTCACTCATGCATAAAATACCTTAGCTCCTTAAATACTTCAACTGCATTCTCTGTAGTGATTACTTGTATCCTTTCCATCAATTAATATCATTCTCCCATAATCATTCTTATTTCTACTGGCCACATATTAATTTTTCCAGGGTCTGGGTAGCTAAGATTCTCATGCATCCCAGGCTGTCCTCCTCTACATGCTAGCTTCTCTCTCTCTTGTTCATACACACAAAAATATTCATTGCTATTTTCAGTGTCTACATTTTCTATGTTATATCCTCCTGTTTAATCACCATTTTCCTAATTTTGCATATCCATTCTCATTATCATTCACTACCTGCCACCATTATTTTTTTTTTTTTTCTCTTGCTTTCCTGCACTTTCATATCTTCTCTTACTTCCCCAGGTCTTGCATGTGCACTTTTAACTATTGTCCTTAACAGTACTACTCCTGATGACTTACACTAAACCCATTCAATTCATCACACTTATACAGTTTCATCCCTACCTCAGATTAATCCCACACATTAGCAAATTGCACTTGCTTATCCTCACCTCACTCTCATCATCCCATTTATCATTTTAGCTTGCAATCTGAAATCATCACTGCTGTACCTGAGTAACACACTGACTACTATGACAATGATACCTATTAATTTTCTTCAATAACCTGATATCCATCTTCACATTCATCTTCTATCCAAATAATTTATTCTTGCAATTACCATTGCTTGAACCCAAGCCTATTTATCATAACTGAATCCCTGTTTGTGAATCATAAATATGATTCACAAACGGGTTCAAATGTTTATCCTTAGGTTCAAAACCTAAGGACAAACAGTATTTCTAAAGATTGCAGTTGCAAATTCAGACAAATTAACCTGTGACAATTTGATTAACTGATGATTTCAAGTAGAAAGCGGGTACACATTCAAATTTTCAAAGCTCTTTTTGTGAAGGAATAAAGTTGCACTTGGATGTCTTGTAATGTCTCAAAGACATCATCTAGATGATTTCAAAAGGGGAAGAATTATTGTAAAGTTTGAAGAAGGCTGCAGAATTACTGATATTGCCAGAGAGTTTAGAATCTCACATAGCACAGTATCCAGGCTCTGGGCAGCATTTCAAACCAATGGAATGTGTTCCAGATATTTACTAAGAAGTTGCCCTTTGCTCTACCATGCAGCATGAAGACAGATTTTTGGTTATAACAGCAAAGCGTAATTGATGCACCATGGCAGGTTAGCTTGTAAATCAGCTCCATTCAAGCACAATTAACGGATATCTCAACAAACTGTGGCAAACTACAGTCTGTGTCCCTTTATCCACAGCTCATCATAGAGCACATTTTCAATGGTGTTGTATCCATAAAAATTTGACAAGATACCAATGGGCTAATGTACTCTCTGATGATATCTGATCTGGTGCGAAAGTGATACTGCTTACCATCGTGAGAATGTTCTTGAAAGGGTTAGATATGCAGTGCTGGGGTCATGGTGTGGAAAGGCATTATGCTTAATGGATGCACCAAGCTACAAGCACTGGAAAAAGGGACAACTGGTGAACGATATTGCAACAAAGTTCTTTAACAGCATGTTCGATTATTCAGTGGTGCTGTAGGTAAAGAATTATTTTTATGAATGGTAACACCATACCACATTGCACACGTGCAGTGGCGATGCTTCTAGAGGCAGAGGATATTAATTAAATCTAGTGGCAGCATGTTCCCCAGATTTCATTCCCTTTGAACACATTTGGGATACAATAGGGAGATGCATTGCTGCTTGAAATTCCCCTCCAGAAAATAAATTAAGCCTCCTCCTTGCTCTAAAGGAGGAGTGGACCATTTTGCCTCAAGAACTTCTGAATCACTTTGTGCTAAGCATGATACCACATTGTGAGAGCTGTATTGCAGTTTGGGGTGGATATATTCCATACTGAAATGTCTCTCCTTTTCTGTAAGCACTGTACATATAATTCCTTAACTGTGTCCTTAGGAAATTAGTAACTTTGCCAAAAATATGTTGCAAATTTATTTGTACAAAAATCATAACACATTTTTTGTGTAATATAATTTATTAGTATGTTGGCAATAAATTTATGTCTATATTTGGCTGTACTAATGAGAATTTTTTTCATATACAGCTAAAAATGTAGTTCATCCTTAGCTTTTGGACACTAGTGTAGTTAAGAAAAGAACTTGAAGTAGTTTAATTTGGCATTACAACCTTATTGTCAGGAAGGATAATAAATGTCAAGTTGCTGAAATCTTTAAATGTTTAATCAAAGCACTAATGAAAGGCAAATATATACAGGTAGTCATCGACTTACGACCATGTTAGGTTCTGACCGAACGGTCGTAAAGCGATCTGGATGAAAGTCAGACCAGTTTAGGGAAATCAGACACTGTGTACAACACAATTGGTTTTTTACTATTTACAAAAATAAAAAATATTATGAAAAAGATGTCAAATACTGTATAAAATCTAAAATGTATTTTATCTTGAAGAACTAACAAAACATGTAGAAAATAGATAAGAAATATTTTACTGGCCACTCGAGCTTGGCTGCGGGTCATCAGTGCTGCCACTTGATGTAGTGGGAGTTGTTTTTCTCATAAACATATTGATTTTTGTGTGAATTGTTTTTCTTTTTCTGCTCGTAAATTTCACGGTATGGCCGAAAAGCATCTCGTACCAATTGTTCGATGTTTGGATCCATTTTCTCAAAATGTGTAAGAAGTTTATTTAGTAGAGAAAAACCTTCAGATAACCCTCTAGTGATGAATTTTCTTTCTGGTTCTTCCTCATCTTCATTTTTCTCTTCTTCCATCCTTTCTTCTTCAGCCATTCTTTCTTCTTCCAAAGCGATAAGTTCTTCATTCGTAAGTTCTCCAGATTCTTGCTCTAGCAGCGCCTCAACATCTTTCACTTCAATGTCTAAAGAAAGTCCATTTGCCAGTGTTACAATATTTTCCGTAACCATTTCAAGTTCATGCTCGCTATCAAATTCATCATTAACAAAATGCTGGACACAGTTTTTCCAGATTCCATTCATGCATTTCTTTGTCACAGCCTCCCACCCGGCCGCAATATTTTTGATGCATTTATAAATATCGTACTGTTTCCAAAACTCTTGCAAAGATAGTTCTGGGTTGGCGTCTGTTGCGGCTATAGCTTGGGTAAAAGTGGTTCGAAGATAGTGCGCCTTAAATATGGCAGTCGCTCCTTGGTCCATAGGCTGAATGAGTGGAGTTGTATTTGGTGGCAAATAAAAAACTTTTTCATCTGGATGGAGGTGGTCTAGGTGAGGTGGATGGCCAGGTGCATTATCTAAGATTAATACAATTTTGAAAGGAATTTCTTTCTCGAAGCAATATTCATGAACTTGAGGTACAAAACAATTTAGAAACCAGTCTTCAAACAATGTTTGAGTCATCCAGGCTTTTCGATTTGAATGGAAGTATACAGGCAGAGTGTGCTTGTTTACATTCTTGAACGCATGGGGATTTTCAGGATGATAAATTAAAAAAGACTTCAGTTTAAAACCTACGATGTTCCCGCCAAGGAGCAAAGTCAGCCTATCTTTAAGTGCCTTAAAACCAGGCATGCTTTTGGCTTCTTGGTGAATGCAAGTGCGTTCTGGCATCCTTTTCCACAACAATCCCGTCTCATCCATGTTGAAAAGCTGCTCTGGTTGATACCCTCCTTCCATAATTATTTCATCCAGACTTTTAACAAACTGTTGAGCTCCTTCCACATCCGCACTACCTGATTCTCCAGTGACTCGAACCCTATGAAGGTTTAATCTTCTTTTGAACAATCCTGTACTTGCTATAAATGTCTGAGTGTAATCTTTTCTGGCGCTAAAGAAATCTAAGCGTTCCTTCAGCATCTGAAAGAGACTTCTAGCCTTCGATTGCACTGTAAGAATGCTTAAGGGTGTTCGCTTCTGTATCTGATCTTCCATCCAAAGAAACAATAATTTTTCCATTTCATGGATGGGCCCTGTACGTTGTTTCGTTATCACTGTTGCTCGCATGGGTGCCGAACCTTTAACATCTTCACGAATCCTTTCTTTGTCTTTCAAAATTGTCGACACTGTAGAATGAGATAACTTAAAATCACGTGCGATCATGTTCACCTTCTTTCCTTCTTCATGCTGCTTGATCACTTTCAATTTTGTGTCTATATCAATGGCCTTTCTTGCTTTCTTGACAGGTCTAGGAGTAGACAAAGGCACTTTTCTCTTGGTTGACATGTTTAAGGGTTTTAAAAAAATGCTAATTGTAACACAAATTATAACTGAACCAAAAATAGTGAACATAATTTGTATGCAAACAGAGATCGAGACGCATGAATCGTCAAGAATCGTCAAGATCGTCAAGTATAGCATCAGCACACTGCCCAATAACGTGCTAACGCACGTTATTGGGCAGTGTGCTGATGCTACACGCACAACCATTCCCATTAGGCTACGGGGACCACATGGATAGCTCGTGTGATTGTAGTAGAAAAATCTGTTACAGTAGTTCATACTGAAACGCGGTGCGAGATGCAGTAGCAGTCTTAAGTCGATCATTCGTAAAGTGCATAGGGCGTAAGTCGACGACTACCTGTATTGTCTTTGCACAGTGTTGGTATATGTTCAGTATATAATATCAAAGCAATTTTGTGTTGAAAGTTTGTAACTTCATAAATTACTGATCACTTTAACTTTTAACAAGTCATTTCAAACATCGTTTTGCTGGACATAATGATAGATTTTCATTATCCTGAAGAGATATTTATATATCAAACAGTTTGAGTTTTAGTAACATAATGCTGAGTATAGGGAATTGACAGTACATTATTTCATTATGAATACTTTCAAATGTTCATATTGAAACTCTTTTGCAATAGTTACACAGTCTGTGTAACATTAAACATATTCCTTAAAGTTACACAGCTACATTCATTTGCTCTTGCTGATTAGACCTCAATAAAGTCCAATCTATGTAGTGGCCCTTTTCATAATGCATAGCACACATCCCAAAATGATGTGTGCTCTGCATTTTGGAATAATAAGGTAATTAATATGAATACAAATAGCCTAGTCATGAGAAAACTTCACGAGCAAACTTTGTTTGCTTTCACTTTGATAAAGGATTAAACAAAAATATAATTTCTTGGCATTTATATTAGGGTGCTTAAGGGTCAAAGCTATATAACTGAGAGGATACCTTCATATAGCCTTTAAAGAAATGCAGAGAACTGAATCAGGATTTCTGACCTTATGTCCAATCTCACCTTCTCATGGTGCACCCTGTTAGGTATCTATCTGGATACTGAATGAACGAGGATGGGCTGGCAATTTGAGATTTAGCCGACCAAATTATATTATTTTTGGCTTAAACCAAAATAAAAAATTATGGTACAACATGACAGAATTTCATTTCGGCTGGGGCGACATCCAGTTAAACAAGGTCCCCATTGTTTTCACCAGGAAACCAGGGCAAACAGCGAAAAGTCAGCTACTGTAAAAAATCCTAAAACCCATTCCAACTGAATATCACCAGAGTTTAAAATCAGTGCCATCAACATAAGTAGCCTGAATGGCAAAGAAATGGAGCTAGCTGAGTAATTGGATAAGCACCAGATTGACATAATAGGGGTGACTAAAACAAAAAAGGCAAAAACTGGTGAGATCTTTCTGAGCAATAAATACAAAATGTTATTGTCATTTAGGCAATGACAATCAAGGAAAAGGAGTAGCAGCCATAGTATTCAACACTTAATATGAGGCTAATCTTCTTGAATGGCAGGCACTCTCAAGTAGAGTGATGTGGGCAAATATCAGAATGGGGAACTGGACAATGAGACTTATTTGTGCCTATGGTCCCACAGAAGGTTCTACTAAGGTAGAAGTGGAGGAATTTTTTGATGCTTTAGAAAAAGCAACTGACACAATGAAAAAGGAAAAGTTGGTCCTTGTTGGGGATCTAAATAGCAGAGTAGGAAATGATTGTCAGACATACAAAAATATATTGGGAAAATTTGGAGAAAAGAGCAAAGTTAATAATAATGGGAAATACCTGTTTGATTTCTGCTCAGGACATGGACTGGTTATTACTAACACCATGTTCTAACATAAAAATGTGCACAAATTCACATGAAGAGAAGAGGCAAGGAATAAGAAAAGTCTCATTGCAATGTTATTGTCGATAGTGCTGTTTTCTACCTAGTGCAGGACACCAGAGTGCACAGAGGATTTGAAATTGGAAGTGATCACCAATTAGTCTTGAGCAGAATAAAATTAAATTTCATATTGAAAAGAAGAACATGTAAGAAAGTTTTAAAGCGAATAAAAGTTGAGCAGCTCTCAGATGTGAACTGCAGACTAAAATACACAAAGATTATTGAAGAAAAAATGAAAGAGTTTGAGAACAGGAACCAAACCTTGGATATTCAGTAGCAAGCCCTGAAGAAACCACTGATTGATTCAGTCAGAGAGTCATGTGGTGAGGTTGTCTGTAAGGATTGAAAAATCAGAACCGCATGGTGGACACAAGAAGTTAAAGAGGTAATGAAAGAAAAGAAGAAAGCATATCAAAAAGTTCCTGGCAAATAAGTCAGCTTTTTCTCTTAGAGAATATAGAGACACATGCAAGAAAGTTAAACACTTGTGTAAACTAGCTAAACAAAAGTCATGGGAAGACTTCGGTAAGAACATAGAAAATAAATATCAAGAAGGTGGCAAGATATTCTGGAAGTTGTTGAAGAAGCTCAGAAATGGAGGCAAGAGTTAAAAAGAATTGAAGATGATAAAAGTGACATGAAGACTGGAGAAAAAGATATCCTTGAAGTATGGAGTAATTACTTCGAAAAATTGCTAAATGAAATGAGCAGTGATAGCACAGTCATTAAAAAAAAAAAAAACACTTAACAGGCATGCAATCAGGAATATATATCCATACTTGAAGTAGAAAAAGCCATCAAAGGCCTGAAACGTGGAAATGCAGTAAGAGCAGATGATATTCGTCCAGAAATGCTCAAGTATGGAGGTTAAAAGTCTTACAGTGACTGCACTGCATAGTTCAGAAGGCCTGGACAGAGGGATGAATTCCAGATGATTGGAATAGAGCTCTCATTGTACCTATATATAAAAAGGGAAATAAAACTGAATGTGAGAATTAGAGGTATTTCTCTGTTGATTGTAAGATATACACAAGTATGCTTGAGAAACAGTTGAGAAGGATTGTGGAAGAGAAGCTTGGTGAAGAACAAGCTGGATTCAGGCCAAATAGAGGCTATCAGTATCAGATTTTCACTTGACAGATTGTTGAGAAATCAATGGGAATATAACAAAGATCTCTATTTAAGTTTTGTAGATCTGGAAAAGGCATATGACAAGGTGCCAAGAGAGAAGCTATTCGAAATGTTAGTTATATGCTGTCAATTGCGCATTATGTCAAGCAATACTTAGTCTTTATTTGAGTTGTAAGTCAGCATTTAGAAGTGAAGGAAGTACAGAAAGGTGGTTTAATTTTAAATCTGGTGTCAGACAAAGATGTACATTATCCCCTCTGTTATTCATTATCTATATGGATCACATTATGAAGGAAAGTCGTATTAAACCTGATATCAAAATTGGAGATGTTAATCTCAGCACTTTGTTATATGCGGATGATGTTATACTTCTAAATATATCCGCTATGATAAGTCTGTAATATTCCCTGACTAAACTGAATAACTGTTGTAATAAATATGGAAGGTCAGCATTAAAAAGACAAAGATAATGAAAATAGCCAGAAACATTGAAAATTTCAACTGTATTGTGAATGGAGAAGCTATAGAACAAGTAAAACATTTTAGCCACTTAGGCACGATTTTTAGTGAAGATGGTAAATTAAATATGGAAATAGACAACAGAATCAACAAAGCTGGTATGGTAGGAAGTCAAGTGAATAAATTCATATGGAATAAGAGAGAAATCAGCCAAAACACTAAATTATCTGTATACAAGACAATATTCAAGCCAGTTTTAACTTATGGATCTGAGAGCTGGGTCAGAAGTAAAACACTTGACCAAAGACTGGAGACCACAGATATGAGAGTTCTGAGAATGATTAGGGGCATGAACAGATGGCATCAATGGCAATATCAATATTAAAAACGAAAATATTAGAAAAGAACTTCGCATTGTCAGCATCCAGGAATGTGTTAGCAGAGAGGAAAGATTAGCAAAACAAACGTTCTCTGCCTGGTTGGCAGGAAAAAGACCCAGAGGAAGACCAAGATATAGGTCGATTGATATGGTAAGAAGCACCTTAGAATAGAGAAATATAAGATCTGATAATGTTGGAGTCTTGACCGATAACAGACTGATTTGGAGGAAAATTTTAGATAGCAAGATAGTAATGATGTAATTTTTCATGTAGTACTGTCATATCCTGTACACCTCTTGAGGGTATATATCAGGAATTTGATGATGATGGCATTTTTAATATAACAGAGTTCTATTCTACAATTGAATGAATATAAATCTTGATGTCTTTAGTGCAACCAAAAAAACATTTCTAAGATGTTTTTCATTTAAAAAATATAAATAAAAAATTTAATTTCTTACCTTTTGATAATGTCCAGATCCTGAGACAGGATCAGGAATTTCCTCTTCTTACATATCCAGTCCTCATTATGAAACACTTAACATCTGTAACTTTTTTTTTATCCTTCAGAAAACTTCATTTTCTTCTTCTTAGATGTAACTTTTTTTCTGCATTATGGATTCCCTTTTGCATGCACACGTGCGCATGCATAAGATGTACAGTCATATAGCATGTCATATAGTGTTTTACTTCTGACCCAGCTCTCAGATCCATAAGTTAAACCTGGCTTGAATATTGTCTTGTATACAAATAATTTAGTGTTTTGGCTGATTTCTCTCTTATTCCATATGAATTTATTCACTTGACTTCCTACCATACCAGCTTTGTTGATTCTGTTGTCTATTTCCATATTTAATTTACCATCTTCGCTAAAAATCGTGCCTAAGTGGCTAAAATGTATTACTTGTTCTATAAGACGTGCATAAGATGTACAGTCATATACTACAACATTGATTTTATTAGATTGTCTAATAAAATTCTTGATCTATAGCCATGATGTTTGCAAGTTATCTCACATTTGTAATGTGTAAATGCAGGATATTGTGTATATGGGACATATACACAATATCCTGCATTATTGATATTGCCATTGATGCCATCTGTTCATGCCCCTAATCATTCTCAGAACTCTCATATCTGTGGTCTCCAGTCTTTGGTCAAGTGTTTTACTTCTGACCCCGCTCTCAGATCCATAAGTTAAAACTGGCTTGAATATTGTCTTGTATACAGATAATTTAGTGTTTTGGCTGATTTCTCTCTTATTCCATATGAATTTATTCACTTGACTTCCTACCATACCAGCTTTGTTGATTCTGTTGTCTATTTCCATATTTAATTTACCATCTTCACTAAAAATCGTGCCTAAGTGGCTAAAATGTTTTACTTGTTCTATAAGATGTACAGTCATATACTATAACATTGATTTTATTAGATTGTCTAATAAAATTCTTGATCTATAGCCATGATGTTTGCAAGTTATCTCACATTTGTAATGTGTAAATGCAAGATATTGTGTATATGGGACAGAAACCTAAGAGTACATGTATTTGACATGGCATGTTTCAGAATATTCCACAGAGACACTCTATCCCTATAGGTTGGTGCAGCATGGCAAAATGCAACTTGTTTAGATGTCAGCAGGCTAACTAATCATATTAGTCAGCATGCATTAAGGTTCCTGCTTTTGGCCAGGAATATATATCCCATACCCTGATAACACTTACACAACATGAGCCAGTGAAAGGGGCAGGTCCATTGAATCATGTTTGTATATGCATTGCCATTCATTTGTATGCTGCATCAGGAAGTGGGATGTGTGTCAAACCTCTTTCCACTCTTCTAATATCTGTTTGGTGCTGCTGATGCTGTAGCAGCCATTGAACTTTGATGAGAAGAGAACCATGCGTCTTTAACTCCATATTTCTAAGAGTGCAACTGATCACCATTTGTGATATTATTCTGTGCTCAGTTGTATTGTAATGTCAGTTGCATATCATTTAGTGCATATGATGACTGCATCTTGTTCTCACCATGAGCATCCACTTTTTATAGTCCTTCACAGTTTTGTTTATTCATTTGGTGCCATTCTAAGTACATTTTATTCACTGTGGAGACCCAGTAGAGCACCTGACACTTGAGTCACACCATCATGTCCTTTTCAAACTCCATGATTGATACCTGTTTCATAAGTTTAATACAACTACTTGTTCTTTTATATGAGCAATTGTGTATAGAAAAAGATAAGTAATTTTACTATGTAGTTAAGCATACTTTTATAGTATGGTGGACTGAATGCGTTTCATTCTGAATGAGGGTTGATCATAATTCAGTGTTGTGTGCATACAGTAGAATGTCTACCTGCCTGTTTCACTTATCAAATCAGTCATTTGGTTGAAATAATTTGAATGTAGTGCTAAACAGTTCATTCTTGCCGCTGCAATTTAAAATTGCTTGGGTGCTTCATTTCAAATAGTCTGAGTAAAACTTGTGAATAAATAAGAGAAAAAAATAGCAACCGATCATAATTTCAACATTTCTTTCCTAAAAAGGCTTCTTTTTTTTTTTTTTTCTCTTATGTTGTTTGGTAATCACATGATCATTTTAAATGCCTTTTTTTTTTTTTTGTTCTTATTTAATTTTTATTCTGTTTTTGTAAATTGAATACAGTTTCTGAATATTATCATGCCTTCCACAGAATCAGCTGACTCATTGTGGGAGGTGCATCAACATATTTATCATACCGAATCTTAAAATATCACTCCCTGCATTAACATAACATTTTCTGGTAATGTGTTCTGGTCATAAAATCTAAATGTGTTCCATTCACCTACAGTTCTCCATTTAAAAAATCTACTCCTCGCATCTCTCTTCACAACATTCTTATGCAACTTCTAGGAATGGTCTCTGGTTCTATCCCTCTTGCCTTCTACTCTTTTACTCTTCCACCTCAGTAATTCACATTCCTTTTAACCTCTCTCAACAGTCAACATTCCAGAGCCCTGATATTGTTTTAGTCATTCGTCTTTGGACTATTTTCCAGTGTTTCCACATCACAGTGAAAACCTGGTGACCAAATCTGAACATGATAGTTGAAGCATGGTCTGACCAGGGCTTTATACTGTGGCACATCTGCCTCCTTATTCCTGTAGCTCAGTGTACTCTTTATTATAGCAGCAATATGATGTGCAGTCTTTGCGACATTTCCAACATGCCATCTAAACTTCAGCAGTCTGCTGTCAACCATTACTCTCAGATCTTGATCCCATTGACTTCCTGCTGTATAGTGCTATCAATGCAGTACAGAGCCTTATATCTCTGCATTCCAAAATTCAATACCTGGCAATAACTATAACTCCACTCATTTGTCCAAGCTAAAAAGTATATTCAGATCTTCCTGAAGGGAATTAACTTCAACAGTGATCCTTATAATTCTCCTCTATAATTCTTCAGCTGGTTTCTGAAGAATTAAGAAACCAGGTGAAGAATCCCAGTTAATCTATGTGAAATATTTACTAACACGTTAAACAGCACGGGCCCAAGAATGGGTCTCTGGGACATCACTGATTGCTTTACCATTTTTGAGATACTGCTCCATCATACACAACTTGCTGGTATGATTCAGAGAGTAGTCTCTGATGCATCTATCCAGTATACTATCTGTGCCCATTCTCTGCAGTTTGTACACCAATTTATGATGTGGTAGTCTATCAAATGCTATAAAGTTCATGAATATCACTGTATCTGATTCTCCTTTATCTAACACTTTCATTACTTTATCATAAAATGCAAGTAAATTGCTAAAACAAAATCTACCATTCACAAATCCATGCTGACCATTATAAAGAATCCTGTCCATTAATTTAGTCCTGTATTCTATTACTAACCAATCTTTTCAACACTTTGACTTAACTGTAATAATACAGACTGGTCTATAATTAGAAACTTAATCTATCCTAGAACCATGCTTGTGGAGTGGTACTATTTTGCCTTTTTTTTTTCCCAGTCCTTAGGAACTTTACCCACTGCAAGACTTTCATTAAATAATGGGGGTCAAGGGCATTGCTAACTGTTTTGCACATTCCTAAAATCTAATGCAATCAACACCTGATTCTTTCACTTCCAATTCTCTGAATCTTTCCTCCTTTCTACAAATTGCACAGCATCATTTACACTAGTATGATATACTGATGAAGTGCTCATTTAATATTTCTACTATATTCTTCTTTGCAACAGTTGCTCTGCTGGCATGACTATTCACCAGTGTCAACATACCATAATTATTCTTCCTCTTGCTTGCCATATAGCAGAAGAATTCCTCGAGTTATCCTTGGCCTGACACCAGCCAGTCTCCTCTCATACTTCACCTTTTCTTCCTTTGCCATGCTCATTGACTTTCTAGCCTTGACTTAATCCTATAGTTATTAATTTTTTTTATTTTGTATAAATTTATAACATTTATTTTAAATGTTTTGGTATCTGCAATAGTAGTCACTGTGCATAACTTGTAACTTCATTAAATGTTGAGATACATTATATATATTACAATATAGTTTTGTTTTTTTCAGAGTTGTTGTCTTTGTAGAAACAACCTTCTGGACTTAATATGTAAGAAGGTTAGTGTTTCTGAATAATGTTGGTTTTTTGCATAATTAATATATTGTATATTTTGAGATTGCTCAAGAATAGTGAAGGCATCAAGCTGCATAAAAAAAACATTTTGATACCCATTCTTGAAAACACCTGCCAACTGTATCAGAATTATGTTGGAAGCATGTCACCTAATGGTAATGTATTTGGAGTCATTCATGTTATTTAGCTACTTATGCCATCTTGCTGCCATCATCCAGTTTCTCAGTGTTTCATATCTGCTGACTTTTTGGTAACATATTTATTATACATTTTTGCTTTGGCTTTGTTTAATCCTTTCTTTTTTATTTTCTGCAATCAATTCACTGAACATTTGTAGTTTTTCAGCGTTTCCTAAAAGAATAAACAATGTCATCAGCAAATTGTAGGTGATTTAGTTATTTCCTAATTTTTCCAATCCATATTTTTAAAATTTTCTTCTGGGGCTGCTGTAAATGAGATGAAATGACATCTCCCTGCCTAATTCTCTTTTTATACAAAATTTCATATATGTTCCTCCTTTTATAGGTGCAGCTGAATATATATATATATATATAAGATTTTTTTTTTTTTTCAATTCCTTGATTTTTTTTGAGCTTCTAAAATAGTTAGCATTGAGATTGAATCAAATGCCTTTCAAAATCAATAAATGCCAGACCTAAGGGTTTTTGGTATTCATTTGTCATTTCAGTGATTTGTCTTATTACATGTGTGTGTGACCAATAGCGGTGTAGTTTTTTTTTCTGAATCCTGGGAGGTCGGCAAAAATCTAGTTTGTTTTGTATTTTGTTTACGTTTTGGTAAAAAAAAATTGTATATTGTTTAAAGGAGACTGATATTGCAGTAATTTTTAATATCTTCTCTGTTTTTCTTTTAAAAACTAGAACAAAGATGGTGTTATTCCAACTCTTTGGTATTCTCTTCTGTCTTAAGCAGGAGGTATGAATTATACTTAACATAGTGTTAGATCCTGAATGGAGAGCTTTACAAGTAAATTCTTTATTCAGGATTTAACATGATAAATATTACTAATTAAGGAGATATCTGCATTTCAGCTAATAATTATGAAGTATTATTTTATGTTATGTAATAATGTGTAGTCCATGTGTACCATATAGTGAGAGTTATTCCTGCATAACTGAAATGAGAAGCAGAGAATTTTGTGTAAAAATAGTAAGAATTGCGTAAGGGAATTGTTAAGTTATTTGTAATTCCCATTAAGCTGTCTAGTACATTTCGAAATTCTGAGAAAAATTATAAGTAGTAATCCGGAATAATCGCATATAATCTGTACGAGTCGAGCGTAGTGATGGAGGCTATACCTACGCCGAAAATGATGTCAGAACGGCTACCTGGAATAATGTAACCTAACAGATTAGGGAGAGTGTAGGATCACCCAAGGGGCATGAACGATGGGGTTCGTGGGTGAAAACCACACCGAATAGAGGGCGCTCAAAAAGGGTGAATAAAAGATGAAGCACACCATTTTTACAGGGGCTTTCTTCTTTGGTTCCTGGATTCGAGTTTTAGGAGGTTTGTTGGGGGGTTTGTGAGAGAGGGGTGGATCGACTATGGTGATGACGGACGGCGGGTTCTTTTCTTGAGAATGCTTGAAGATTTCCAAGCAGAGCTGATCGCGATATGACGGCCTATGCAGAATCAAGCCTTAGCAGAATGTCCCATTGGAGAAAGTTTCCTTCCTGCGGAGTGGTAGACAGCATGCCACAGTCAGAAACTATTAAAAGAAAAGCGTAGTGCATCGCCAGGTGCAAAGACAGCCAAAGAATATACATTAAGGTAACCCAGATCTACATGAGATGGCGGCATGAAATCTGAAAGGATCCTGTAATGTAAAGATTTTCATTCTATGTTAAAAATTGCTTAGAAGAATAAGAAATTAGTGTGTACTGTAAACTAAAGGACACTAGTAGAGGACGTTTAAGTGAGAAATTGATTGAATTAATTTAGATCCTGTGGAACAAACAAGAATTGTTGATAGGCAGTGTTTTAATTGTGAATGGCTAGGCTTGCTTGATGAAATTTAGAAGTAAGATAGATATTACGAGAGTATTAATGAAAGTGTTCAATGCGTGTTCTGTGAATGACTTGTGAAAGGAATTATATCCTAGTAGTATTATGCTTACACTTAATCTTATCCTTTCGTAATTGAAGAATTTAGCATACTCAGATTCATTGTGATTTAGTATGAACCTTAACTTAGAGTAAATTTTGATCCATTGAATAATTGAAATTTCTGAACTGTAAATGTTTTATGTCTTTCCAATAAACATGTTTTGTACCTTATACCTGAGTTTATGCCTGATTACGAATTCAAACCACCACTTATGAAATCGAACCTTTTGGCAGGAAGGAATTTAGATATAAGTGCTTAAGTGAGATTCAAGTCACGACTAATAACTGAATCTGCACAGTGCTAGCGTGAGATTAATTATTGTGTGTATCCCTTTTAAATTTAGAATTATTTCCCTGAACAAGAGTCTCTTCTGTTATAGGATGTTGGCTGGCACAGCATAATATAAATTTTGCCAATATCCGAAGAGGAGATAAATCTGAATTAATATTTTAAGGGCACGGCAGTAGATTAGAAGGAGGGCTATTTGGAGGTGGAACACGATATAATATAGGGTAAACATATACATAACAAGATATATATAACAATAGTCATCACTGGTTCACCACCTACTTTCAGAGCTTTTATCTTATCTTAACCTGGTGTCTTTCCACTATTCATACTATCCAATACTTCAATATTTCTAATATTTATTTTTATTTTTTAAAAATTTTCTTTTTTTTAAACTTCAATATTTCTGATTTTTAAAGGTATCTGTGGCATGACTATAAATAATAAATTACACGATAACCACAGTAATTAACTTTAATTAAATGAAAGTACAGATATTTTGTACTGAAAATAAGTACATCATCATCATCAGTGTGTAGAAACAAGCAAATCAAAGGAATGGTAATACACAGCAGTCAGTGCTTTACCAATTAAAAACTGCTGCCGTATGCTAGATATTAATAAATAATATTATTAAAAACTATTTTTGATGGTTACATAAGATAAGAATCTCCCAAACGTTTGGAAGAGAGTGACAATCGTTCTGATTCGGATTTGTCCTGTGTACAGGGGCTTCACAACTTTCTTTGAAGCATTCATATTTAAACTTGCTTCTATGGAGAAGACGAGCTTTATCTCACTGGATACTGTGTTTAGTGTCAATACTATGTTGTGCCATATCAGACTTTTGAGGTTTCATGTATTTGATTAATATTGATGTTCATTAATTCTTTTTTTCCACAGAATGGCCTGTTTGCCTCAAAGTATGTTAGATTACATTCACAAGGTATCTAGTGAACACAGCTAATGATAGAGGTGAAGTTTGTCTTTTGTAGATGGCAACAGATGAGAAATTTTGTTGATGGGAAAATATATGGGAATGAGATGATACTTCTTCAAAATTCTACCAATTGGTTCTGAGATGCCAGAAATGTAAGGGATTGGAACCCCTGCAGTCTGTTGAAGAATCCTGAGGTGTTGGAACATAGGAGTCAATTATTTGCTGGATTTGATTAGGGTTGTAACCATTAAATTCCATTAATGTTTTGATAGTGAGAAGTTCTTGTTATAAGCTTGAGGGGAGAGGAGCACACCTTATGTGCTCTATTAATTAAAGACTTGATAACACCAGTTTTTTTGAGAGGTGTCATGAGCAGACTTTTGATGAATGTATCTGCCAGTAAAGGTAGGTTTTCGATAAACACTGGTTGATCGTTTTCCATGGTGAATTGAATGTGTGGGTGAAGGTTATTGATCTGTTGTAGGAAAATGGTAAGTTTATTTTCAGAATGAGGCCAAACAGCAAAGACATCATCAACATAACGAAACCAGTGAGAGGGTTGGGGATGAATGGATGAGAACAAGGTGATATGTTTGCAGTTGTAATGAAAAGGGATGTTGGACAGCTGTTGCTCTTGTTTTAACAATCCCAACAGCAAATGGAGGAGTAATGTTTACCAATTCTCTGGAGTAGTGACTGTGGAAGTACCTGTAGAGGAGACAAATCTAAAACATTGTCTGCAAAATAGAGGTTGAAGTGAGTCTATGAGGGAAGAGTAATCTATGAGCGAAATTTCTCTCCTTTGGACAGCATCAAGAATTTTTAAAGAGTTTTTAAGTGCACCACTCCACATGTGTGAACAGTATTCTAAGGATGGGCTTTTTGGAATTTATATAAGGTTAGTAGCTGGGTGAGTGTAAATTAGCATTCTTGGATGGAAGCGAATGCCTAGTTTTTGAGAGGCTGAGGAAGCTATTGATGTGTTTGTGCCAGGAGAGGCTGGAGGTAAATGTCAGTCCAGGAAGCAGTAACTCATCTTGTCTGGTGTGTGTATGTGTTACTGACAATTAAGAGAAGTTGAGCTGAGATCCTCTTTTACGAGAGAAAAAGCAAGATTTCATTTTGGCGACATTGAAGGTGACCAGGTTATCTTTGCTCAACAGAAGGAGGATGTTATGGAGATCTAATGCACTGGTTGCAGTTGATTTTGATATAAGGGATGTCTGTGAACAACATGGTTTATCAAAGGAGTAGGATAGTCACATTCATTCTTTTTATGCCTTTTGTAGCTTTTGGTTCTATGGCCTTATACTTGTTATCCATCATTTGAGGGGGGCAGGGTTGGTGTTATCCTTCCTTGAACTTTCTTCTTCAGTGAAGAAGAAAGTTCAGCACAACAGGAATGATACACCCCTTGCTCACGGATACTCTAATATCATTGGGAGGAAGGAGCAAGAAGAAAAGGAGAGAAAAAGAAGAGGAGGAACCAGTCTACAGATAACAGGTGTATATTATGTCAAGTAAGGCTTGGTCCAGCATCAGGTATCTTGAGTTCAAGATACCTGATGGTACTAGGGCCATTATTTAATTTGTATATTATTGTTATAAGGGAAGATTTAATTGGTATATTCATTTGTTTACTGATGATGATGCAAAACTGGGGAGGGTAGTGATTGATAAAGGTAATGTAAATATCCTGCAGGATGATTTAAATAAATTGGTAGTGTGAGCATATAACAATGATTGTCATTTTAGTTTAACAAAAAGGTAAGGTATTACACGAGATGAAAAGACTACATACTTCATTTTGATGGTACTGGATTAAAGGAAATTGATGAAGCTAGGGATCTTAGGGAGATTTTGGGCAGAGATTTGAAGTTCAGAGGACATACTGCAAAATGCCTGGGTTTCTTGGGGATTAGGAGGGGGTGGAGAGGATTCAGAGATAAGTGAACTATCTGGTGACAGGTCTGTGGAATGCTCCCTATGAGCATAGATTGAGGGCATGTAGGTTGCAGAGTTTAGTTGACAGGTGGAGGAGAGGGGATATGATAGAAACTTATAAGTTACTATAAGATTGACACAGGAAATTTTTCAATACTTGAAGAGTAGAGGAAGAATAAGGGGATCACTCTGGAAGTTGTGTAAGAGCGTGGTTAGTAAGGATGTTCAGACTAGGTTCTTTGCTTGGAGAGTTATGGATAACTGGAATGGATTTGCCACTGGAGCACAGCTGAGTGCTCCAGTGGCAAATAAGTTTAAGGAGAGATATGACAGTTATTGTGTGAATAACAGTTAGTGTGGGTCTCCTGCAATGTGTCTTTTGACACTATGAAGATTCCCATGATGATGATAATATGTATATGTGTGTTTTAAGGTATTCTTTTAAGGCATTTGTCAAATTTTTTTGGCAGATGCCTTAAACAAACACACAGTTTATAGTTATTTGATAGGAACCTTTGGTATGCTTTATTCTTTTTTTCCAGGACTGCTTCTTTAATTTTTTGTGTCTATCACAATGTTCTTAATCACTTTCAGTTTCTGTTCCTTGAGACAATTTCACCACATGCCTCCCATCTCCCAAGCTGATCAGTGTTTTCTTCAGTTTGCCAGTGAGACTATAATCTGGATCTTGTTTTCTGTTTTTTCATTTTTTCATGAATAATATTTGTATAGTTGAGTCTACATTTCACCAGTAAAAATTCCTCAACACTCTTTTTTTAAAAACTTTCTTACATATTGTTCTATTTAGTATGATGTTCATTTTTATCTACTTCAGTAATAATCACTTTGTTTCTTATCTTCTGTATGCTTTTGTATCCTGAACCAGCAAGAAGATATAGATATCACTATTAACAATAACATAGTCAGTGAGACTTTTCTCTTATTTTTGGTATTTTCTCTCAATGTGAATTGTGCACATCGTCATGTGAACATAGCATTAGTAATGACTAGTTCATATCCTGAGCAAAAATTGAGCAGGCACTTACCATTATTGTTAGCTCTGTGTCTTTGTTTAAATGGGCAATGCCACAGCTGGCATGAAATGTAATCATATTTTATTATCATGTGTATTTCTGGTTTAAACTGAAAGGGTACATGTTGGGTCAACTTAAAGCATACTGTGCATATTTTCTAATATAGTGAGAGGTAATTTGCTAGGTGATCTGAGCTAGAGTTGTGGGGAAGAATGACATAAGGTCAGTTTCTTCTGGGATGTATGTGAGAGAGAGATGGGTGCACAAATAGACATAAGTTGTTTCCTTTGACATTTTCAGGTTACCAGATAACTTGTATCGTCCGCGCGGTTAGCCTAGTGGCTTTGCGCTTCGCAACCATATGGCTGGGGAAGGAGTGTCCTAGGTTCGATTCCCGTCGGAGACGTGAGGAGCTGAAGGATCTTCCTCAGCCATAGCCAAGTTAGCCGGTCTTGGGCGCAGGCAGTAGGGTTTTTCCCGCCAGTTTATCTGGTGTTTTTCATCCCGCAAGCAGGCAAACCGGCCCAGTGAACACACACGGATACAGCCAAGAATACCTTGAGGCATAGGCGTGACCATTCTATCCTCGTATTTCGGTTACGAAATCCAAGCATGCTTGGAAGGTTGTGGGCCTTAAAGGCCTGTTAAAGCCATTGGGATAGGATAGATAACTTGTATCCTATTAGTCTAAGCTCCTTTTAGCTTAAAGCTCATTTCTAGCTCTTTTAGATTTAATTTGTTAATGGTCATCATCATCATAATGCTAATTATGGATATAGACCATATGGGTCTGTTCAGTCTCATTATCCATCTAATATCCTCTTTTAAAGTCTACCCAACCTTCTCTTTCTAGTTGGTTTATATTTGTTAATTTTTTAGGATATCGGGTGTTAGCCATTCAATTTACATGTTCTATACAATTTAGTTTTTCTTCTGTTGATTTTATTTTTAGTACTTGTAAAATATCTTCATTCTTTTTTGTCTAATAATGTGTATTTTGCAGTTCTTCTCATGAATCTTATTTCACTTGCTTTTATTCTTTGTTTATCTTTTTTATTTATTGCCCAAATTTTTCTGCCATATAATAATGTGGGTACTGCTGAAGTATATTTTCAAGTGTGTTTCTTTTTGTACAATATTGGATTCAGTGTTGTATTTACCAGACCTGTAATCTGTAAAAAAATTTTTAAGTGTTTAATTTTATGTCTTTTTATATCTTTTGTCTTTTTCCTTCTTCATATGATATTTCACATCCAAGATAATTGAAAGTATTTATCTGTTATATTATTTTATTATTAATAACTATTTTATTTCTAACTGGAGTTTGTCCACAAAATGCTATTGTTTTAGTTTTATCTATGGATATTTTCATTCCAAAACTGTTCTGCTATAATGTTTAAATGATATATTGATGTTTGTAAATTGTCTTCCTTATCTGATATTATTACCCGATCATCTGCAAATAATAGTATTTATTTTGTTATTCTGGGAAATTTTTATACCTAGACCTCCTTAAGGTGTTCTACTGTATTAATATTTCATTAATATAAATATCAAAAAGTGTTGGAGATAGAGGACATCCCTATCTTACTCTTTGGTTTATATATTTTTTTTCAGACATTTTTTCATTTATTTTTATTTTATTATGTTTGTGTATATTCAGTATTGCATGTAGTAAAATATTAAGTATATTTATTCTTTGTAATTTATCAAGCAGTATATATATCTTCTTGTTAATGGTTGTTTTGCAAATGTACAGACTTCAACAAAGACTGAGAACGAAGCTGAAATTAGATACTTTTTTTTCTTTAGGCTTGGATACTGGGTGGGAATTTTGAATGAAGTGGGGAAGAATGAAGGCCTCAATTCCAACTTGGATTATTTCCATAGCTTGATTAGAACAAGTATTTGGATCAGGTGAGTGGAAACAGCAGTCTGTGGAAAGTAGAAGTCTCTGAAGTCATTCCACTTGTCATTGGGTTTATCATAGGATGTTTATTGTAGCTTGCTTTAAATTTCTCTCTCTCTCTCTCTCACAATCTGTAATATATGTAGCACACCTAACACAATTGAACTCTGTTGAATGCAATTTGCATACTCTCTGATACCGTTGTGCTACCAAATGCTATGTGCTGGTACTTGAGGTTTTCCTGCTTTGCATTTCTCTGTTTATCTTTATAATTAACAAATTTTAAACAATTTCATCCATAATTACTGGTTCTCCAGAAAGTTCATGATTTGAACTATATTGCATTTCTCTCTGGCAAGTGTAAAAAATTTATAATGATTGCTGTAAAGATCACAAATGAATAGTTTAAATAAAAATTTGTTTCCACATTGACATTTAAAATTTATTAATTTTACTGAAATGTTAATTATGCAATCAGATGGTGACAAAGGATTTCAATTTATTTCTTATGCATATATAACTTAATGGACTAAATTTGAGAATGCCAACAATCATGCAACTAACATGTTATGAAACCTCATTTGAGGGTACTTGAGGCATTACAGGTCCTATGAAAATCTGAAGTCACTGGAAACTTATGAGACAGATGAAAAGTTAGTTTTCTTACCAAGTTCTTAGTTATCATTCAGATCTGTTTGATTATTTCTTTCTGAGCTTTATTACGGCAGTCCAAATATCCAAGAAGTGAGATCATAAAGAAATAGCATTAATGGAACATGTGTGCTAGACTTATTTAAAAAAATTTTCATGGCTTACACGTGCAACAAAAAATGTATATAATTTTATTCAAAAACTTCATTATATTTCATCCAATGTTACATGGACATCAGGGAGACAATACTGTTAACTACATTCAAAACATGAATCACAATGATTTATAAAAATCATGTGTATACTAGTTCATGTCTCGGTCACAGCTGAAGTATATGATTGCACTACTAGAGTTAAAAGGAACATTTGTAAAAGTTGCATAGATGAAAAAAATTTAAATAATTATTAAATAAAAATTATGAATAATTAATAGTGATCAATTCCCAAAACTTAGAGATTGGCATGCAATTTGAGCAGTTGAAGTTCAGATGATTTTGTAGCATTTCGCATGTTATGAAAAGGATGATCGAATTTGAACTTGCTGGAATGAGGAAGTTTTGTCTGTTCCAAAGAACTAGCTCTTCGATTCTAATCAAGGCAGAATGGCCAGCCTATCCAAAATAGCAAAGGTGACATGAGGAGGGTATCTAATGGACACCTGGTAAAGAAAGAGGTTGTAATGTATCCTTTATAGATGATAAGAAGGAAGATAGTTTCTGAGCTGATCTGAGGGGAGTGTATAGATTGAATTTGCGAAAAATCCATGCTGTTTATTTATCAATAATTTTTTGAATGGTAGTTTTGTTATATCCATTACACATCAGATTCTTTAATTTTATTTATTTCATCTAATAGAAGATAATCAGAAGAGCAGATCATATGTAGTGTTGCCAAATGAAAATGACTAAAAACAGCTAAATCTAAAAAAAAAAAAAAAGAGCTAAAAAGATGTTAAAAATAAAAATTTGAAGCTAAAATTTTAAAAGTAGTAGCTGATACTTTAAGTTACTTACTTTATTCAAGTTGAAGTGATACTTGCATATAAGTGGCTAAATACATCTTCCATATGGTCTTCTGTGCTTAATTCACCTATGTTTTCACTTAGATTTTCAGCTTTATTATATGTGGCCATCGTTCCAATATTACTCAGTGTAGATGCTGGTAAATGATAGTCTGTACAGCACTTGTTGTTACGCCTGAGGCCATACTTGACTGACAAAATAGCTGTCAGCATTGGCAATTCCATCTTGTTTCTTAATTTAATTTTAACTACATTCATAGAAATAAAAATTCGTTCAATTTCTGCATTAGAATTTGGCAATATTAATAAATTTATTGCACACTGAGCAATTTCTTTAAATGGATTCATTCCAGATGCATATATTCTCTTACTTCAGTCCAGAATAGCTCAGTGTTTTCTATATTTGTCCATTTATTTAAGTGGAAGTTTCAGCAGCAGCAACATCTTTTTCTGTTTTCAGCATTATTTCTAAGATGGAAGGTAACAGATTCTTTTTATGTTTTAGGGTATTGTCAACAGAAAAAGAAGACATCATTCTTAAAATATTTAAGTTTTCAGGCAACCTTTGCTTAAGCTGTTTGAAGAGACCAAGAAGAACCTGTCTTGCTCTACTTCTAAGACTTTGCTCATCATTTTGAGTTATTTTCTTTTGTATCATCACTCTGAAATTTTTCTTTCAAATCTGTAACCAAGATTTGGATTGGGATCCAAATAGTCTTCAATCTCTGACTCTAAAGGGTTGACTGCGGATGATGGTAGCACTAACATATTAGCAATAGAGTGAATCAAGCGAGAAAGGTCTTCAAATAATCTCATCTTCTCCGCACCATTAGATTCGAAAATTTTATTAACTTGCTGAACTTGAACTAGAACAGGATGCAAAAATAAATGGTACAACAGATTCCTTTCATCTTTGTACATCTCCCACAAAATTTGAGCTTTGTAACATTTCTCAGTCACACTCACAACTTCGAAGTGAGTTTTTAATTCCAACCACTGGCTGAAAATTCTGTCTACTGCAGGTTCAATGGTGAGCCACCTTGTTGCACAATTGCTTACAATTTTCAGAGGAGCATCACTTTCGTTGATAGTTTGATACAGCTCTTTGTATGCTGCTCGTCTTGAAGAAGAATGTGAAAACCACTTTTTACTTATACGTTCTTGGGAGAGCTTCTGCACAAGTGTGAGACATTGCCAGTTGTAATGAATGGCATACACATCTAATTAAAATTAAGGAGGGAATATATGCCTTCAGTTGTTCATAAACGCCATTATTGACACCAACCATAACACTGCCATTCTGTACCAATTGCAATGAGATTTTTAATGTCCAGTTTCTTGGTCAAGAGCTTTTTTTTCAGTGCAGCCACAATACCACTAGCATCACACTTTTCTCAATCCACCATGCTCAGAAATGTATGAATAATTTTGTTGAATTTCTTGCTATAATAAATGATGGCCATTCCTAAAATCTTATTCACTGTGATATCATTCGATTCGTCTATTAGCAAGCTGAAATTTTCATCTCCAATGTCTGCAATTAGATCTTCTTCAAAATGCTCACTTAGAATATTCTTTACAATTGCAGAGCACTTAGTTCGGTGCATTTTTTACCTTTGGTATAATTTGACTGTCTGGGATGATATTTTTGCAAAGATCTACAAGATGATTGCAACTGTTGAATGATGAGTGGCAACAAAGAAATAATGCTAACCTACCTTCTAAGTTCACAGTCTCATCAGACTTTTTCACAAGTATATTTGTAATAGGAATAGCCTTATATGGAACTGCAGCAAGATGTTTCTTAGTTTTGCTATGCTTTACAAGCTGACAATATTTAGCAGCTATATCACATCTGCAAAACTTACAGTGGCCTTTAGTAGCATCACCAGGAACTTCACACAACCATTTACTAAACATTCCCATTTGCAACCACTCCCACCTAAATTTTGCTTGTAAGCTTTTATTTTTCTCTTTGCTCATTTTTGAAGAAGGGTATACAACTCTTTACTGCAACGAATTACGATCAATATTTGAAAACTTCCCACTCGCTATCGTAACTACCAGCCAGAACACTGTGCAAAGACCAACTTGTAGCAGTGCTATCAACTTTATATCAACAAAATGGCAGACCGTTGGGCCACGTGACTGACTGCCATCATCATGCGTTTGAAACGTGTACGATGCTTGCACCAAACGTACAATACAATTCATTATCAAATGCAAACATCTGGAAAACTTTTAAAACAATTTCTTTAACAGTAAGTTATAAAAACAAGTAAAAAGAGCTGAAACTAGTTCTGAAAGAGCTAGATTTGGAGCTAGGTGCTAGATTAAAATTTTTGGAGCTAGGGAAGAAAAAAAAGAGCTAAATCTAGCTCCAAAAGAGTTAAATTGGCAACACTGATCATATGAGCTTTATGTACAAGACTCTTGATAATACCCATCTTCTGTGAAGAATGATGGTGTGAAGATGAGTGAATATATATACCATTAAAGGTTGGCTTCCTATAAACTGAAAATTCAACATGACCTGTGAGATTTTGAATTTTTAAGGTATCTAAAAAGGATAGATGGTTATTGGATTTGCATTCAATTTTAAACTTGATACAGGAGTACAAGGAGGTTATTTTCTCTGTGAAGGGAAGTCATTCTGACTCAGAGTAGCACCAGACTGCAAATATATCAACAAAATGTAACACATATTGATATAGTTAATATATAAGGAAATATTAGTGTCTAAGAGTTGTTTTTCTAGATGCTCCATAAAATAATCATCTAAGGCTTTTAATAAGATGTGGAAGCTTCCACATCTTAGTTATTAACCAGGAGTCTACCAGATTTCTTGCTCTTGGGATTATCTTATTTCGGACAAACAGGAAGATCTGCCTCTATTCGGCTAGAACAACACCAGTCTTATATTCAATACCTGAACAGTCTGTCATCATCACTAGACATAGAGTTCATTGGAACAAGACAAGAATCCTTCATAAAAGTCAGTTCCTCATGGAATGGCTTTATAAAGAAACATGTGATGTCTATCCCTTTTATGGGAGATAGTACTTTATAAATCAGCCAATCTTTCCTAACTTTTTATTGTGTGTGTGTGTGTGTGTGTGTGTGTGTGTGTGTGTATTTTTTTTTTTAGTTAGGAAATTTATTGACCTTTTTATTTATCTTACATTAGCTACTTAGGTGACACCCCTTTGGAATTGTCAGTTATTGTTTAATTAGCTTTATAAATGTACTGAAGATGCCTGTGATACACAGGCAAAAATTATACTCTTAAATAATATTTTACGTGAGTTTTTCCATTATTATATTTTTGCAATCATCTAAGGCATTGGGAGATAGGACTCCCCATAGTTTTTTTTTTTTTTTTTTTTTTTTTATTATCTGTTTTAACAACTTATTACATCATGTAAAATAGCCTACATTAATGATGAATTTAAATAAGTTAACAATGTCTTCTGGGAAATCAGATTTTAAAAACTTGAAGAATCTCTTGTAGTGCTGTGTTGGTGAATAGAGAGACCACATGAAATGAAACCATAAGTTAGACAGATATAGATTTTTTATTTTCTCTTTTTGTCAAGACTATTTTTAATATAAGTGCTAGTATAAGCAATGAGATTCTGAAGATGATGAGAGAGAGATGTTTTGCAAGGTAGTAAGTGGGGAAACCAATACATTTTATTATTGGGAGTAGTGGGTTGCCATCCATATATCTAAAGGTCCTGATTTTGCCTTGTCTCCTTAATGTGTATACCTTTTTTTTTTTTAAGAAATTAGATAAATGTGGAAAAATTATATGAGAATTACACACAGATGAAGCAAATAAATTACATTGAGATTGTTTCCTGCTCCAGAATACCAACATTGTCATCACAAAGATGGGTTCCAAGGGAGTGGAAGGAGGGTAAAATTGTTCCACTGCATAAAGGTGGTAATAAGGCTGTAGCTTCAAATTATAGGCCAATTGGTATATCTGGAGTTGTGGTGAAGGTACTAGAGTGATTGGGAGAAGTAAGATACAGAAATGGGTTGATAACAGCATTATTCTGTGTCATTATCAGCATCATGGGTTTGTTAAAGGGAAGTCATGTTTCACTAACTTATGTACTATAACTTTTTTTGTTAGTAATGATGTAATTTTTTCATGTAGTACTGTCATATCCTGTACACCCCTTGAGGGTACATGGCAGGAATTTGATGATGATGATGATGATGTACTATAACAAGGTGACAAATACCTTGGATAGGGGATATGTGCATATACAGTGGTGTACTTGGATTTTTCAAAAATTTTGATAGACTGTCACATGACAAGCTGGTGAATAAATTGAAACAGATGGGATTGGATAACAGACTTTTGAGTTGGATCAGTGACTGGCTGTCAGATAGGTATTAGAAAGTTGTATAGGAGTGCAGTATCCCTAAAGAGGAAGGTCACTAATGGTGTACTGCAGGGATCAGTTTTGGGACCATTGTGTTCAATTTGTATGTTAATGATATTAGGATGGATTTAACTTGTGATATGCAGATGATGCAAAACTGGGGAGAGTAATGCACAGTCAGGCAGATGTTATGGCCTTACAAGAGGACTTGAATAGATTGCATGAATGGGCAGATAAGTGGAACTGTCAGTTCAATGCTGCAAAGTGTGAGGTTTTGAAATTTGGTGAGCAGTGATGGGATGAAGAGTATACACTTGGTGGAGAAACTTTAAAGGAAGTAGAGGAGATGAGAGATCTAGGAGTGATGGTAGAAAAGAACCTGAAATTCAGGGGCCACATTGCACAAGTTGTGAAGATATTACATCAGATAATGGCAGTGATGTGGAGGACCCTGATATGCAGAAATCGAGAGGTTATGATGCCATTGTATAAGGTTTTGATCAAGCCTCATATGGATTATTGTTCAAAGATTTGGTCGCTGGGTTTCATGGTGACAAGAATATCTTGGAAAGGGTTCAGAGAAGATTCACAAAGGTTAAGTGGTCTTTGGAATGTGGAATACGAGAGAATTCCACATTCCACAATTGAGAGAATGTAAGTTGCAAAGCTTTGTGAAGGGGGGGGGGATATGATTGAAACATATAAGCTAGTTAGGAGTTATCATCAGGTTGAAATGGAAGAGATAGAATGGGAGGGGGGGGGGGATGGATAGAACAAGAGGCCATTGCTGGAAACTATATAAGGAAGGTATGAGCAGAGGAGTAAGGAGCAGGTTCTTTGCATGGAGAGTGGAGTGCATTGTGAATGTAGATGCATTGAATCAGTTTAAAGCATGGTTGGATGAGCATTATGTGCAATAACGTGTATCTCCCATGATGAGTCTCTGACTCCATGGAGGTCAGATGTTAATAATAATGTAATACTACTGCTGTCATGAATATCACTGAGTATAATTGGAATGTTAATAACCCTAATAAACATAGTATCAGTCTAATTCACATAAATATTTTATACATGATATTTTTCATATCATGATATCATCATTTAATATTTTTTATTATGGCAAAACAAAAGTAATACATTCTTTAATTCCTACCACACTTTACATATTATTGTATTCAATTATAATTTTATTTACATGTATTTAAAATGTATGTCACTAACCTTGCAGTTCATTTGCATAAGGGCTTATGTTCCGTGTGTCTTTTCCTAGATGCAAAATATCACTTATCCACAGATTTATCTCAACTGAAATGGTAAGTGCCATTCATATGTGCCGTCAGTCAGGCATTCTGAGTGGAGGTTTCCATTGATGACCTTAACTTCCCTTTTTTTACCTTCTGATTAAAACTTCATTCACATAAGACTTGCTAGTACATCGACTACAATTTCAAAATGTTTTGAGAGAAATGGAAAGCTGTTTTCTACTCATTCTTCTTTCAAGAAGATCATAATGTTTAAATGCTCAACTCATAGCATCCTTTCATCAAATTTGTTGAGCGTAATCAAAAATCTTACTTTTTTCCTTCCCAAAATCTTTCAGGTATTCAGGCTAGGCAAATGTATTAATTTTTAACAATTTCTAATTATTCGTTTTCGCCAAAACATTTTAACAAATACATCATTCCTTCATATATTAGGTTTTTTTTTTTGTTTGTTTTTTTTGGTTCAACATTTGAATAGCTCTCTTTATGAATATTAGCAGAATACCATTGTATGCACCTCAGCTATTTACTTCTCAACGTTTCCTTTCAAAATGTTGTAGATTTTCTCATGCGGTTCACATGGTATTTTGTTTGAATAAGTTGCAATTTAGCAGTTTGTATTTTGAAAAACCAGTGATGATTGCATGAATAGTTAAAAGAGAGAGAGCAAAAAAAAAAGCATTCTTATTGCAAAGGATATGTCTTCATTTTCCCTAACAAGTGCTTTAATGTTGCTGCATACTTTTTTTTTCAGTGTATTTCCTACAAATGTATTACCACTGCAGAGTAGTTATTAATAAATACAGTCTCTGCTCCCACTCTGTTAGACATTACTGTCAAATGCAGATATTTGAACTTGAGGATTTTTGTTTGTAATGTGGATATTACTTTTTCAATTCTGTCAGCATTTTTATTTATTTATTTTTCTAATTCTGGTAAATGGTGTGTAATGTTTTCAATGCTGTGAAAAAAATTATACACTCCTGTTCCAATTTCAGCAACAAAGGGAACATATTTAATAGAAACAGAAGTATCCACATTCAAATTATGTTCAGTACAGTACATTGATACAAGATCTCGCATGTGTCAATTTTGCCACTAGTTCATTGTCCAGTGCTTTCTTACACCAATTACTAGCGTTTTTCCATGGCAAGAAGAACCTCTTTATTTCATTCATGGATGTATCAAAGTGACCTGCTAAGTTTTGGAGAGCAATTGTGGAAGCAAATGTCTCATTCATTTTTATTTCTGTATCTCCTATATTTATTTTTATATCTTCGTTTGAAATATATGTAGAAGCACCTAGAAGAAGACTCATTTTACTGCAGTTTGATTTCCTTAAGTAATGTTTAACTAACTTAAAACTAACTCTCATTTAATAACATCAATAACTTACAACAATTCTTTACATGTTATATGCTTGTTGGACTGCATTTAAATGGTTTTGGAGTTAGGTGCTTTGAGAAAGTGTTGTTCAGTGATAGTTTGGAGGTATGGAACTAGAGATATTGGAGGGGAGGGAAGCAATCAAGCATGTGTCTAGCCACCTCTGAGATAGTTAAGTATGGGGAATGCTTATTTGAAACCTGGGAAACTGCATTTCCCAGGTTTTGAATCTGAATGGGCAGGTAATGACACTTTGTAAGGGTAACCGTGGGCCCAAAAGGGGGATGTTGAAATGTATGTACACAAATGCCCGAAGTACCAGAAATAAAGGAGGTTTTTAGCATTGGTCAGCTCAAGTTGGCCAAGTTGAACTGACAGCAAAACTTGGTTGTCAAGTTTTGCTGGTCAGCTCAATAGGAATTTTGCTGATTCCAAAACCAAGTTTTGGAATCAGCAAAATTCCTGTTGAGCTTGTAAAATGGAAATGAAATTTATACAGTTACTAAGGAATAATTACCTGAAACAGCATGTGATGGAAGAGGTTTGAGAGTGTTAGATCTGGTAATAGCATCAGAAGATCTAACTGCAGTAGCAACTCTATCTCTGATTAGAGAAAGTAACCATGCAGTCTGGTCCTGGAAGGTTGCTCAACATATGGAAATTTTAGTCAAGAAAGAATTTGTGGAACTCCAAAGCTGGCGATTATGATCAACTTGGAACAGTGCCATGGCATAAGAAACTACATGGAATGAATGTCATTAGTGCATGCGAGGTGGTCAAGGATTGTTAGAGCGAGGTGGTATCATAGTGCATACTCAGGGTCAGGAAGATAAACTGAGTAGGGATTAAGTGGATTACTATTAATATCAAGCAGGCAGGAGCTGCAAAAAAAAAAAAAAAAAGCATCATGGAAGGAATATAAACAACAAGGTGATCAGTATGCTTATGAGCAGTATATAAAGCACAAGCAAGGAAGAGGGCTAAATCAGATTTCGAGAGAAAATTAGCTAAGCAGGCCATAGTAAGTCCAAAATTTTTTTTTTTTTTAGCTATGTACTAAGTAAGAAAAAGAATGATTATGGAAAGATAAATTTACTTCGTGCTGTTGATAGGAAAGCAACAGAAACAGAAGAAATAGTTAAGTTATTAAGTAATCACTTTGCAAGGGTATATCATCCAGGTGATGACTTTGCAGTTACTTAGGTAACAGAGAATGTGTGCATTCAGGTAGACGAACTCGAGGTACTCAGTACAGCAGTGGGCTTGCATGTTATGTCTGCTCGTGTGCTACGGAAATGTGCAAGTGGATTGGCAGTGCCTCTGACAAAGTTGTTGGCAGTTTGGGCAAAGGACAATGGTTGTCTATTCAATGTTGTGAAATGTAAGGTTAATGCATTTTGGGATGAAAAGATTACACACACATTGATGGTACTAGTTTACAGGAAATTGATGAGGCTAGAGATTTGAAATTCAGAGGACATATTGCAAGAGTTTGCAGAATAGCTCATAGGATTACTTGCATACTGAAGAGTTGAAGTAAAGATAGGAAGGTTTTTATCCCTCTTTATAAGGCTATGATTAGGCCACATGTTAACTACTTTGCACAGATTTGGTCACCTGTTTTTCTTGGGGATTGGAAGGTGATGGAGAGGATTCAGAAATGAGTGAACAAGCTGGTCTATAGAATATTCCTTATGGATAGATTGAGGGCATGTGGGTTGCAGATGAGAAGGGATATGATAGAAACTTATAAGTTACTAA
The DNA here is from genome assembly GCF_054136105.1 of Typopeltis vanoorti. Taxonomy (NCBI): domain Eukaryota; kingdom Metazoa; phylum Arthropoda; class Arachnida; order Uropygi; family Thelyphonidae; genus Typopeltis; species Typopeltis vanoorti. Next base: position 89,155,319 of record NC_143561.1, on the reverse strand, counting down.
TAAGTAAGAGTGTGCAGACTAGGTTCTTCTCTTGGAGAGAGTGGTGAATGAATGGAATGGATTGCCAGTGGTGATTGTGAGCATCCCAACCGTAAATAGGATTAAGGAGATATATGATAGGTATTGTGTTAATTGATAGAGTTGGTCTCCTGCAATGGATCTTTGACTCCATGGAGTGCCCATATAAATAATAATAATATCATTTTAGTATTTGGACAGGACATATATCAACAAGCATGTTTAGAAGGGTTATCAAGTTTTTTAAAGTCAGTTAATGGTTTACTGAATTTAGCTAGCTATGTAAGAGCCGTATTAAAAATTGGTACTTAAGGTGTTCAAACATTTTAGAATCCATTTTTCTTTGCCAAGCAGCTGGAGGTGGGATTTCTGACCAAGTCCACATCATTAGCATTTTTTGTGAGAATCGGATGCCTCATGAAACCTAAATGCTTCACTTTGAAAGATTCTCAAAAGCCTTATAGAGTTACTGTCAGCAGCCCAAGGACATTTTTACATACAAAATGCAAGTTCTTTGTCTTAGCACAATCAATAGAATTTCTTTAGTCATTTGCTTTGGAAAGCAAGTCCTACTGGATTGTTTTTAATTGACACAACAGAACTCTTCTCTCTTTCTCTCTCTCTCTAGTGGTTTCAACACTTTCTGATTCATGTCATTTGCCCCCAGTTTTGAAGAAAAGTGTAGTTTGTATTTGCTTTCATTTATTGTTCCTAATGAAGGGTGAATTTACATAACTTATCCACGAAAATAATTTACTAGGAAAGAGAAATAATAAAATTCATGAAAACAGCAAGAAAAAAAACAGATTCACTTTTCACAGTATATGTTAGTTATGTGCTTGGTCTTCAACTTATCTTTGCAAGATAATTCTATTTTTAAAAAACTATTAAAAAGAATTTTCATTATGTAAAATGTTCAAGTATATAATCATACTAAGCAAATTCATGTTGTGACTTGTTAAGATAAGCTTTTTTTTTACAATACTACTGTACATTAGAGTTACACCTCTCTTAAGATGTGTTAAATAAAGAGTGTGTAGAAATATTAAGAGTATAAATTCATCTGATTTTGTATTACATTTGACAGTGAAACAAATGAGAATCGATCTTGTTAAATTATTTTTTTTTGTTTGTTTGTTTATTGTTATCTCTGATTTTGTAAGAAGAATGGTGATGACTGGCTGATCATGAAAAATAAAATATTGTTTGAGAATTCTTGATTATTTTTTTTCAAAATCAGTGAGTGAACTCTAGTAAGTTTAAATTCAGACCAGAGGGTGAGAGATAAATAGTGCCTTTTGTTATAGATTAGAATGACTTCATTCTGAAAACAGCAGCGAAGCACATTTTTGAGAGTGAGTGTGTGTGTGTGGGGTGGGGTCTAAGGAATAAAACTTTTTTAACAAATTTATGGTAGTGATCATAATAAAATAACTTGATGGTGAATATAAATGATTTTTTTAATAAAAAATGGGTAAATTATGTGAAAAAAATTAAAGTAATATATTTTGAATGAATTTAGAATGGAGCTGAAAATTCACACTTGTCTCTGACCCACCAGTGATAAGTCACCTGCCCAACCTTTGACTATTCATCTCACATGCTGGAGTCCTACAGCACCTGTAAAACAATCAACAGAGTTGAGTGCAACTATGAAATGGCTAAATGTTGAAAACTTGCTTGTTACACCAATGGTGACTGTGCCTTCTGGTCCATTGCAAATGTCACTGGGAGTAATTTTTGCCCATCTGTATTTTCACCTCTCTGGCACAGATGCCAGTATTGCAGTATCACCTAAAGATAAAGCTGACCATCTGGCATTATTCTTCTCATTCACTTCCTGCATAGATGACAGTAAATCACCTCTATTGTTACCTGGAACATTTCTGCCTGTACCTCTTGTAGCTTTTCTGACTGAATGAAATCAGAAGAATCTTGATCAACCTTGATGTGAAAAAAGTTCTTCATATCACACCACTCGTGCTCAGAAGTTCTCCTGAACTAAAATTTGTCCTTTATCATTTCTGCACTGTGTTATAATCAGTTGGCATCCACAGCATACAAGCAAGCCCAAAAAATAACTAATTGATTCCAACAAAGAGGAGTCTATTATCAAATTATTGTCCTATTGCTCTCACTTTGATAAGAGCAGTTATTTATTTCATATCCAAACACAAGTGATACAGTAATAAATGATTGGTACAACATTATTTACAACCAATTAGGATACATTACAAATGAGAACAGTTAATAGTTAAATTATAAAGGAAACAATAGGCAAAATACAAAGGGAATGGAAAACCATATACAAGCTACATACAATAAATATAGTCAAATGATGTTCCTCCAGTATCTTGTGCAATCAACTGCTCTTTCTGTGCAAGATGTAAGCCTTTTTGGTGCAAGATGACTGAAGAAGCAGACAAGAAAGAAGGTGTTCCATGAACTGGGTTGTCCCACACTGACAGTTATCAGGTACAGTGAGGAAGCACCATTTGATGAGATTTTTGTTTGCAACATCCTATTGTTTGTAGTCTGTTGAGGCTTTATGAGGTGTTTCAGTTCAAGCAGGCACCAGATGTTCGGCTATTGGAATACCAGTATTACTTTCACTGTAACCTGAGAGTAATACTGGTATTACTCTCAGGGTGCAGTGTATACCATTGTTGAAGCCTTGTCCCTGGAGGGTTTTTGGGTGGTTCTACAGTTGCTAGAAAGCTATGAAAGATGAGAGCAATAGGTCAATAATTTGAAAGTAATAGTGGTCATCAGCAGTTAACTTCTTCAACACCTGAAGAGATGTCAACTTATCATCCAACCTTGAGCAAGTGCTATGGAAAGGTTTAGAGAAATCTGTGCTGTTGCACATGTTTTCTGAGGAATTTGATAAGTGGTATTGAGAGTTTCTCAGTAAATTGCCAGCTTATAGTCTGTTCCATCCTGTTTAATTGGATTGCAGTTTTTTTTATAAGTCTGTTTACTGTGTGTAAAAGTGGAGTGTGTTCTCTCTCTCTCTCTAGATTTTCCTATTTATGCAGGTGTTTCTTAATGTTCTGTTTTCTTTTCTCTGACCTAAAACCATATTCACAGATTTTTAATAACAGCAGTTTTCATTCTTGCTACTCATATAATAGCCCTTGCAGTTCTCAAACATCTTAAGCTTCAAGGTCATCAATGACGCGTGTGCCCTAAACACTGATCTCAATGGGCAAGACAACCTAGTCACTTTCAGTGCTTCCAAAATGCAATTTTTTTTTTCTTGCAAAAAAGGAAAAAAAAAAAAACCAAACTAATTTTTCCTTTACCATTGATAATGCTTAGCTTAAAATTAATATTAGATTTTTTGTCTTGGAATGACATTTGCCTCTGACATTTCCTAGCATGAACAAATCATTTCTATAGAATCCTTGACATCCAAAAACTTGGTATCCTATTATACTCAAGACATTACTTTTCATTTGTCCAGCTGTGGCACTGCACAAATTCTAGATCTGCCAACCTTTGACTATTCATCTCACATTTGGGATGTTGCACAAAAAAATCCTTTTCTGGACAGAACCATGAACTTGTAAGAGGACAGTTTGGCTATGAGAAAAACAACCATCTCTCAGTTATCTCCAAATACTATCTTACAGATGATTAGATTCTATATTCTCTTTTACAGATAGTTCCGTGTATGCTGCTTGACAGAACTGGTAGCCTTAACCTTAAACCTACAATATGTTGAGCAGCAGCTGCTCAACATCCTTTTACAGTTTAATTGCTGTCTCAACAGAACCAGCTTCTACCATTCTTCTTTCATTTTCTTTAATTAAAATGGCCTTCCCCATGAAGTATTCCTTGAAGACTACCATCTCTTGTTCTTCAAGAAAGATTATCAATAGGTTACTTTTCTCTTGATCATGATATTAATTTATTTCCTATAGGCTTTGTAGCCTCTCATGTGTGCAGGTGATGTAAAAAAAATTTCAGAATGAATTATTTGTGTGAGTGAAATTTGCAATTGAAACATTTTCAGGTCAATTAGAAATCAGTTATTATTAAGAAAATAAAGTTATTATGCATTTACTGTTTAGAAATAAATACTTGGACAGATGTTTGCTTTGTTTGTTGCAGAGCCATCTTTAAAGTGTCATTGGCAGCTCTCAAGTTATATTCATCATGTTGCTCTTAGTTGTTGGATGCACAATTTTGGGTTGTCTGATAACCATTGTAGTTCAGGCCTACCTCATCCAGAAATATCTTCTTAAGATACCTCCAGCTGAGCCATCAGCAGTGCCTCAGATTAAGCAGTGTCAGTTACCCAAGGTAGTAATATTTTGCATGCTTATTTATTCTTTCAAGCTTAGAAAAAAAAAGTAAATAAGTCTAACTGAAATTTTAATGCACATGCTGTAAAATGAAATCCTCCTTTTATGGCTTTCCTAAATAGCAAGGCTAAAAATGTCACAAGATAAAATTGACTTGTGTTCCTTTTTTTTTTAACAGTGTTCCAAATATTACATAACAATTTACTTTACATAAATGAAATATATTATATTCCATTTGTTTGCTTGAGTCAATACATACTTTGTGCATGGGCAGAGTTGATATAAATTAAAATGGTAATCATTTAATAAGTATGCTACTTAACTTGATATAATTATCTTTGAAGAGAGGTGCAGAAATACCGAAATTGTGCATTTGTATTGTTTCACTGTAATTATTGCACATGGTACATGCTGTTTTTAAAAATCTGTTTCTACATTATTCTTCTTGATGCCGAGTATACGAATGGTTGTTACATTAATATCAGCTTGGACTGTGAGTGCTTCTGTGCAGTGCAATTTTATCTTGAAAATCAATTACTTTAACATGTTCTGTAGTTGGGACTTCTTTGCTTTGTGGAAGGACATTTTGTGGCTAGGTTAATTTGAATAATTTAATTTTCATTTTTACAAAAGGTTCAGGAATTTCCTCACACACAATTCAAACCAGCATATCTCTAGCCTTTGAATAAGTTGTAATTATTGACTTTCATGATAATGAAAAAATTTATCCTATAAGCTTACTATTAAATAAGCACAGTGATATGCGGGTTGACATACACTATAAAATACAGTATGGTGTAAACAAAACAGTACTGAATAACTACAATGATATAAAAAAGTACTGAAGTTCGACACCCATTTATTCCATAACTGAATAAATGGGTGTCGAAAAAGTTCAGTACTTTTTTTTTTTCACCATACGATATAAACAAAATGAATCTGTTAATTTTCTGAATTTCATTCTTATAGATCGATTATCATATAGACACATCATAAACTCATGAATACCAGAAAATTGAAGACTTACCTATGTGTAATTCTTTAGAAACTGTCTGTAATCAAGAAATAGCATTACAAAAGGCTTTATTTCAAAACCAACAATATCATGTACACCATCTTTTCGCTACCCTTGCTGCACAAGCCTGCATTAATTAATCTTTATAAATTAATAATCATACTTCAAAAGAAAGATTTTGGTATTGCGATAAAGATTAAGATAAAGATAAAGCTGACAAGTTTTGCTTGTCGTTTGACTTGCATCTTCAGGGGTTAAAGGTAACTAAAAGTTTAAAAACAAGAAATAAGAAATTACTCAAAATAATCCATTAGATGTTGTTATGGCAGTCTGTTTATTAAATTAAAAAATCCGAATGCAGAATCGATACATACGTTAATGCATGCTATGTTTGAACAATTCTGGATGTTGTCACATTCATCATCAAATTCCTGCCACGTACCCTCAAGGGGTGTACAGGATATGATAGTACTACATGACAAAAATTACATCATTACTGCCTTCCTATCTACAATTTTCCTTCAAATCAGTCTGTTACTTGTCAAGACTCCAACATTATCAGATCTTATATTTCTATCATCTGAGGCACTTTGTACTGCATCAGTCCACCTATATCTTGGTCTTGCTCTGGGTCGTTTTGCTGCCAACCTAGCAGAGAACACTTGTTTTGCTAATCTTTCCTCGCCCATTCTGTTTAAGTGACCATACCACCTGAGATTAGCTCTGCTAATGCATTCCTGGATGCTGACAATGTCATGTTCTTTCCTAATATCTGCATTTTTAATATGATATTGCCATTGATGCCATCTGTTCACACCTATAATCTTTCTCAGGACTCTCATATCTGCGGCCTCTAGTCTTTGGTCAAGTGTTTTACTTCTGATCCAGCTCTCAGATCCATAAGTTAAAACTGGTTTGAACACTGTCTTGTATACAGCTAATTTAGTGTTCCAACTAATTTCTCTCTTATTCCATATGAATTTATTCAATTGACTTCCCACCATTCCAGCTTTGCTGATTCTATTGTTTATTTCTATATTTAATTTACCATCTTCACTAAAAATCGTGCCGAAGTAGCTGAAATGTTTTACTTGTTCCACAGGTTCTCCATTCACAACACAGTTGACATTTTCATTGATTCTGCCTATTTTCATCGTCTTTGTCTTTTTATTACTGATCTTCATACCATATCTATTACAACAGCTATTCAATTTAGTCAGAGAATCTTGCAGACTTGTAGCAGATTTATTTAGAAGTATAACATCGTCCGCATAAAGCAAAGAGCTGACATTAACATCTCCAATTCTGATATCATGTTTAATACCACTTTCCTTCATAATGTGATCCATATGGATAATGAATAACAGAGGGGATAATGTACATCCTTGTCTCACACCAGATTTAACATTAAACCATCATCCTGTACTTCGTTCAATTCTAACTGCTGACTTACAACTCAAATAAAGACTAAGTATTGCTTGATATAATGCCCCATTGACACCATATAACTGCAGCGTATTGAATAGCTTCTCTCTTGGCACCTTGTCATATGCCTTTTCCAGATCAACAAAACTTAAATACAGATCTTTGTTATATTCCCATGCTTTCTCGACTATTTGTTGTAAAGTGAAGATCTGATCCTGACAGCCTCTATTTGGCCTGAATCCATCTTGTTCTTCACCAAGCTTTTCTTCCACAATTCTTCTCAACCGTTTCTCAAGTTACTTGTATAGATCTTGCCAGGAACACTTAGTAGGGAAATACCTCTGTAATTCTCACATTCAGTTTTATTTCCCTTTTTATATATGGGTACTATGAGAGCTCTACTCCAATCATCGGGAATTCGTCCCTTTGTCCAGGCTTTCTGAACTATGCAGTGCATCCACTGTAAGACTCTTATACCACCATACCTCAGCATTTCTGGTCGAATATCATCTATTCCTGCTGCCTTTCCACATTTGAAGCCTTTGATGGTTTTTTTCTACTTCACGTTCTGTTGTTCCTATTCACTCTGTCCGAGGTCGGCAAGGTATATTTTTTATGAATGCTGACCAAACTTTGTGTAGAATTAGGCCCTGGTTTTCGTTGTATTCTGTTGGGATTTTAAGCATATTTGCAGCTTCCTTAAATTTCCATATGAAACAGTTTTTTTCAATATAAGACATGTTCGTTTTATGCCAAAGTACATTATAGCCAGTTGAAGTTATGGTATGCTAGGCCTGATTTGTGTTCTCTTCTTTTTTTGCACGTATTTTTGCTGTTCGTTCATACGAATTTTCCCTGATCTTCCGATCTGGCATACATAACAGATGCCACAGGAATAGTAAATTTTATAAACACCTGGTTTTTTTAAAGGGTGATGTGCAGATTTTTTTTTTTTTGGGGGGGGGGGGGCCTGTAGAAATCTTGCTATTTTTTCTATCAGTAGAAAAGCTACTACTTTAATATTATGCTTGTATATTAATTTGGCCAATTTGTCTGTATGATGCTATGTATTAAGGGAAGGGCCTCTACCTAGACTGGTTTCGACCTTTATTGAGTTTTCATCAACAGGAGCCAGACCCTGAGAAGCCAAAGTTGAAGTAATGCAGGTCTGGGTAGTGGCCCTTCCATTAATGCATAGTGTATCATACATGTTTGCAAGGAGATGTGCTTTGTATTATGGGAGATACTAAGGAAAGCGATCAGAGCTTACTCCACCTTTACCACGAGTTATCTCAGACCTGAAAATACTTTAGGTGCAAACTTGACTTACCTGCTTGTTTGTTTACTTGGGAAAAAGGATTAAAACTAAGTTTATAAAATTGCCTGGTATCTTTAACATATAGTATACCCAAGGTAAAAAAACTTTCTACATAAATTTTTTTGTCAAATTTCATCGAAGTTGTAATTTAACATAATAAAATTTCAGTGCTCAGAAGCTTCATCTGTATCAATAACTGCACATATACAAAGACCTTATATCCTTTCATATGCCTTGTGGTGCATTGAAGAAATAATATGCAGGCTCATTTTTCAAAACCTGTCATAATATGACATACATATTGCTAAAAAAAATTCTGTGTTTTTAGCAATATCTTTAACATGCATTTTACGGATATGTTTTACATTATTTCTCAATAATGTAGATTTCTCAAAGATGATACAGTGCCTATGTGTAGTGTATGTGTGTGAGGAGATGTTGTGGATGTTTATGTGGAGAGGATAAATAAGAGTAAAGAATGAGTGTGGGTATGTAGGAGTATGTGCAATATTCTAATTGACCATGTCTATGTGTTCACTGGAAGGTTTATGTAAAGAGGGCTCCTGGTTCAGATAAGTTTTTTGACTAATAAATTGTAAATAAGTATGTGTTTGTGTGAAACAGTTGTGGTAGAAGTCTTGCACTTGCGGTCTTTGTAGTGTGTGGGCTTATTTGTTTACAAAAGCCCACACACACTACAAAGACCGCAAGTGCAAGACTTGATGGACCATGTCTATATGTTCACTGGGGATCTACAGATGCCATATGGTCACTCCGATGCTTGGTGATGTGCCACACCAGGCCTCGCCATGTAGTCCTGTTGTCTGCTTTTCTGGCAGTCTCAACTCTCTGAAGATCAGTCACTCCACACACAGACCATCCATCCATCCATCTCATTGATGGTCTACCCCTTCCTCTTTTCCAAGGAACTTTACCTTCTATTACTGTTCTGAGAAGTTCCCCCTTCTATCCTTTCTATGTGTCCAAAATATTTTAACTTTCTTCTGTCAATATCCTTGAGGAGCCTTAAAGTTCTACTGATCTTTTCTAACACCCATTCATTTGTATGCCTTTCAGTATATGATATCCTTAGCGGCCTTCTGTAAAACCACATCTCAAAAGCAGATATCCATTTCTTATCTAACTTCTTTAGATTCCAATATGGAAGTCTCTTCTTTAGATATGGAAGTCTCACATCCATAAATTGCCAAAATTTTAAAAAAACATGACCTCACCTCCTGTTACAGGCCTTACAGAAAATTGGCATCCCTTACCCGCTCCACCAAAGACCAACCACTTCTCCTAGACCTACCTGGTGTATACCAGGTCCCTTGCAGTTGTAAACTGTTGTACTTTGGCCAAACAGGCAGGACAGCGAATATCAGAATTTCTGAACACAAGGACTACATCCAGTTTCACAAGTACAGCCATTCTGGTCTTGCAGACCATGCTCTGGATACATGCCAAATAATACGGTGGAAGAAAGCTACAGTAATACACCGTAGCAAATACAAATTCGATAGACTATTTATGGAATCAGCCTCAGCCCTAAGAAACTCCCCAAACCTCAACAAATTTGGTTGTATGCGACTGCCTCAAATTTGGGAGGCATACATCAGCAGACCTTCCGCCCAATGGCCAAGAACATCTACTTAGCCCACTAGAGGGCACCATCAGGACTTCTAGGAGAATGATAGCTTCATACCTTCATTCTCAGTTACTATGTTGTAGTGCCTGCGTACACGTGCCTTTTTGTAAATTCCTTTTGAAAATGGCAACGTGACGTCGAAATATCGGAAATATTTATTAAAGTATAATTTAATTTATATTTGGATCTACGTTGTTCAATTCCCTAAATGATTTAGAAATGCATAACCAACGTATAAGCCTGTCTATGATAATCAATCTATGAAATACTCTTATCCCAACATCCCCTGTGGCCTTAATTAATTCTGCTGGAATTTCATCCTGTGATTACTTCCTATGCAAAAATAGATGAATCGGCACTCAAGCTTTTTATCGAACTGAACCAGCCTTTTTTCTGTTCAATGTGCCTTCCTTCTGTTAAACAGCTGCTGAACCTAGGCAAAAGAGTTAAAAATCTCGAACAACACCTTAATAACACGATCGATACTTTCTCATCCAAAATCCGAAAATTGAAAACAAAACTCGAGATACTCAAGGCCGATCACAAGTGCATCTGTACCCACTAATGAAGTCCAAGATTTAATTGCATCAACGGTACACAAGTTGCTCGAGGCCGAAAACATGAGACTCAACGCCGTTATTCTGAACTTTCCGGAAGAAAACGGTAAATCTTTAAAAGTATACATTAGCAAACTAGCGGGTGAATGCAACTTTGATCCCAGAAATATTATCAAATGTCATCGTTTTGGACTCATAAACAAAAGAAAGAATGGAACATACTTTCCATGTCTCGTGAAAGTGATCTGTGATACACCGACAAACACATCCAAATTAATAACGGCGACTAATAGCAAGCTAAAGAACAGTTGCCCCCAATCACGTGTATGTGCTTGCCCTGACTTAACCTCTGCACAAAGGGAACAAAGACGGCAACTCCGAAGAAGCTAGAAGAAAAATGCCAAAATGGAGTCAACAGCTGGACAATAGACTACAAACAAACCAAACTAGTGCAAAAACCAAGTGACGCCACAACCAAGGAGACCAGTATGCTGGCACTGCATAGGAAACGTGCAAGACCCTTGCATATCCACTACACCAACATCTGTGGTCTCAACTCCAACCTTAATAGTGTCCACTGTCATCTGCAGTCAACCAAACCCCACCTACTCTTCTTAACAGAAACTCAAATTTCACCTTCCCCCAGCACTATCCATCTCAACCATCCAAACTAAACTATACTTTTTAACTCCTTTCAACCCAAGGGTGGTGTGTGCACATGTATCCGCTCTGACATACCCTGCCAGAGAGCACCTAATCTAGAGTCGCCCAACTTTGAACTTCTTTGGTTAAAAATATCCATCCCCCTCTCAGTCAAATTCATCTGCTGCCTCTATTGCTCCTTAATACCACCAACCACTCCGAGCTCTTTAATTTCCTCTCTGCAAAAGTCGATTTTCTCCAGTCCCACTCTCCCAATAGTGAAATCATCCTCCTAGGTGATTTTAATATCCGTAACACCAACTGGCTTTCCTCTTCCAGTTGTACAGATCCTGCAGGCAGAGACACTGAAATATTTGCCATCACCTTACACAAATTGTTCACAAGCCGACAAGAATACCAGATAACCCAAATCACTTCCCAAATACCCTAGATCTCTTCCTTACCAATGACCCTTCCAAATATACAGTGAATGTAGTGAGCCCCTGGGCAATTCTGACCACAACCTAGTGCTCATCTCCTGTCCCATGCAATGCAAAAATGCTTACACAGTCACACATGCACAAGAGTAGTTTGGCATTATAACAGTGCCAAATGGGACAGCCTCCAAGACTACTATGCTTCATTCCCATGGTTGGACTATTGTTTCCAGTCTTCCAATCTAAACATATGCACCGAACATATCCTCACTGGCATAAAAACATATATTCTCTGAACTGCCATCCCCTATCCAAATCCCGGTTCTCCAAAAGATGTGCCAAGATTGTACAAATGAAAAATCAGGCATACCACAACTGGCTTAAATTAAGAACTCCATCCTACTTCGATGCCTATACCGAAGCCCGAAACAGTTGCAAAAAAATTATCAACGATTCCAAAACAGAATTTGAATGGGCAAAAAGCAGGAAACTTGCGGCCTGTCCTAGCGCAGCCATGCCTTTTGGTCTCTTGCAAAAGCAATTGGTCTTAACTTTTGCCCTACACTACTCCCACCCTATCATACCCAGATGGTTCAGTTGCAACATCACCCACAGAAAAAGCCAATTCCTGGCTTCACACTTTGCCTCCAATGCACGCATAATTGACAATGGCAAATCCCCCCCCCCCCAAGTCATTCCACTGCCCAACATATAATGCCTCCTGTATCCTTTTGCCAGAAAAGGTCATAAACCTGTTGTCAAAATTAGATACAAAAAAAGCTCCTTGGGCTGATGGCATTCCTCCAATTGTCCTGAAGGTCTGTGCAGCAGAACTAACTCGTATCCTATGCCATCTTTACACACTCTCTTACTCCACTGGCGTGTATATCCCAAAATCTGGAAATTAGCCTATATTCAACCCATTCCCAAAAAGGGTGACAAATCGCTGCCATCAACTACTGTCCTATCTCACTCACCTCTATCTCACTCACCTCAGTCCTATCTAAAGTGATGGAGAAAAACCATCAATTCTCAACTTCTACTCTACCTTGAAGGTACCCAGTGATTAAGTGACCACCAGTATGGATTCCATCGATGCCGATCAGCAAGTGACCTGCTCTCACATATCACCCATCTGGACATATGCCATGTAAAAATTTGGCAAATCCCAAGTAGTTGCACTTGATATCTCTAAAGCCTTTGACCGCGTCTGGCACAAAGGCTTACTAAGCAAACTTCCATCATTTGGACTGTCTCAGGACTTCTGCAAATGGATTGCCAGCTTTTTGTCTGGACGCACACAGTGTGTAATGGTAGATGGCTCCCTATCCTCCCATAATCAAACTAATGCTGGGATCCCACAGGGTTCAGTTCTCTCACCGACCCTCTTCCTTCTGTACATCAATGACCTACTTCAGTTGACCTCCAACCCAATACACAGTTTTGCAGATGATAGCACATTGCACTCCTCCCTTTTCGTTTGATAAACCCTGCCCTACACAACTCGCTTCAACTCACAGAACATCAACCACAACTTCCCTTAATTCGGATCTCCAAGACATCCTCCGATGGGGCTCAGATAGCCTCGTCAACTTCAACGCTAGTAAAACCCAGTTTTGTCTTATTTCCCACAAAAAGAACCATTTTCCCTTGGTATTATTTTTGATAACACTTAAATTCCCAGACAAGATGAAATCTCTCTTCTCGGAATTACCATGACATCAGGCCTCTCTGGCATAAACACATCACAACCATTGCATCCTCAGCTTCCAAAAAAACTAGACTTTCTCTTTCACTCAAGACGTTACTTCACTTTAAAACAACTGTTAACCTTATGCAAATTACAAATCCTCCCAGCTGTGGAATACTATTCTCACATTTGGAGTGGGGCTCCTAAAAGCCTCCTCCAAATGCTTGACTCAATACAGAGGAGAGCAGTTAGACTGATAAATGATCCATCTCTTACGAACTCAATTCCCCCATTTTCACATAGACGTTTAGTCTCTGCAATTTGTATATTTTATAAATATTTTCATGGAAAGTGCTCATCTGAAACAGCATCAATAATTCCCCCCCCCCTCTGTACTAAACCCATTGGAACATGTACAGCCACCACCCAACATCCCTTCACAGTACACCTTGAAACCCACAGAACAAGTTTATTTTCCTCCTCCTTCATCCCTGCTACTGCTGAACTGTGGTACAGTCTTCTCCCTGATGTATTTCCCAAGGAATACAATATACAGGCTTTTAAATCTAATGTCAACAAGTTTCTCCTTTCCCATCCCACTGCCCATATACGGTACTAAAGTACTATAGGTTGACCAGCCAACCTCTCATAAAAAAAAAAAAAAAAAATCTGCACCTAGGGCCTTATTGCTGTTAAGCTGCTTAACTGCTATTTCAACTTAATGCCTAAGTGAAGAAGGTTCCAAATCAAAATGGTGAGAGGGCTCCACATTTTCTTTATCCACTCTGCTGTACAGTTCCTCACAGTATTCTTTCCATCTGTTTTTGATTTCCAACTCTTCTGTTAGTAATGCTCCATTCCTGTCTTTGATGACATTCAGTTTAGGCTTAAACTTGTGCTTTAAGTCACGAACTAAATAAAACATTCTTTTATAATTGTGCCTTCTCATCTGGAACGCTATCTCTTCACATTTATCTTTTTGATTAGTTCCCATGGTGAATTTGATATCCATGGGTCTCGTAGTCTTCTTATTAGGCCGAGATACTTTTTCACTGTATCCTGTATTATCACCTTGACTCTTTCCCAAAGCATTTCTGGTGAGTTCTCCCCTCATTGGTCTCCAAAACATCATCCAACTGAGTTGATGTCTCTTCTGTGAATCCACTAGGAATTATTCTAACATCCAGTCTAGTGGGATGTGCCTGACCTGGAAGTTTTCAGAGTCTTAGTCTTACTTTGGCTCTTACTAACTGATAGTCTGTACCACAATCTGCTCTAGGACAAGTATGCACATCAGAGATGCTTGTCTTAAACTGCTGGAGAGCAGTATATAATCAATCTGGTGCCTTGACCTATCAATGTTAGATGTCCAAGTATAGGTCTGTTGTGGACATTTCTGGAAGCAGGTATTGGAAATCTGTTAACTAATGTTTGTCCGTGCTAACTAATCTGTTAGCATGCGCAAATTCCAACAGTCTCTCACCACAGGTATTACATTCACCCAGACCAAACATGCCACACTCTAGCCTGACTCTCATACTCTTTCCTACTTTTGCATTTAAGTCCCCTAAGATGTAAAGTATGTCTCTCCTTGGTTGGCACTCCAAAACAGTTTGTAAGTGTTCATAGAATTCCTCACTCTCTTCTTCAGGCCTATCTGTTTGGGATGCATAAACTACCACAATTGATACTTTGGTAGGCAGAGCCTTAAGTCTAATAGAAAGTATCTTATCATTAATGGAGTTATAACCAAGAAGGCTTCTTGCCTGAGCTGTCTTCACTATCACAGCTACCCCATGTTGTTTTGAGTCGCTACCTGAGTAACTGACTAGCTTATCATCATCATCATCATCATCATCATCAAATTCCTGCCATGTACCCTCAAGGGGGTGTACAGGATATGACAGTACTACATGAAAAAATTACATCATTACTAACTTCCTATCTACAATTTTCCTCCAAATCAGTCTGTTACTTGTCAAGACTCCAACATTATCAGATCTTATATTTCTATCGTCTAAGGCACTTTGTACCGTATCAATCCACCTATATCTTGGTCTTCCTCTGGGTCGTTTTCCTGCCAACCTGGCAGAGAACACTTGTTTTGCTAATCTTTCCTCTCCCATTCTATTTAAGTGACCATACCATCTGAGATTAGCTCTGCTAACGCATTCCTGGATGCTGACAATGTCAAGTTCTTTCCTAATATCCTCATTTTTAATATGATATTGCCATTGATGCCATCTGTTCACGCCTCTAATCTTTCTCAGGACTCTCATATCTGCGGTCTCTAGTCTTTGGTCAAGTGTTTTACTTCTGACCCAGCTCTCAGATCCATAAGTTAAAATTGGTTTGAACACAGTCTTGTATACAGCTAATTTAGTGTTCCGACTAATTTCTTTCTTATTCCATATGAATTTATTCAATTGACTTCCCACCATACCAGCTTTGCTGATTCTGTTGTCTATTTCTATATTTAGTTTACCATCTTCAGTAAAAATTGTGCCTAAGTAGCTGAAATGTTTTACTTGTTCCACAGGTTCTCCATTCACAACACAGTTGACATTTTCAATGATTCTGCCTATTTTCATTGTCTTTGTCTTTTTATTGCTGACCTTCATACCATATCTATTACAACAGCTATTCAATTTAGTCAGAGAATCTTGCAGACTTGTAGCGGATTTATTTAGAAGTATAACATCATCCGCATAAAGCAAAGAGCTGACATTAACATCTCCAATTTTGATATCAGGTTTAATACCACATTCCTTCATAATGTGATCCATATAGATAATGAATAACAGAGGGGATAATGTACATCCTTGTCTCACACCAGATTTAACATTAAACCATCTTCCTGTACTTCCTTCAATTCTAACTGCTGACTCACAACTCAAATAAAGACTAAGTATTGCTTGATATAATGCCCCATTGACACCATATAACTGCAGCGTATTGAATAGCTTCTCTCTTGGCACCTTGTCATATGCCTTTTCCAAATCGACAAAACTTAAATACAGATCTTTGTTATATTCCCATGCTTTCTCGACTATTTGTCGTAAAGTGAAGATCTGATCCTGACAGCCTCTATTTGGCCTGAATCCAGCTTGTTCTTCACCAAGCTTTTCTTCCACAATTCTTCTCAACCGTTTCTCAAGTATACTTGCATAGATCTTGCCAGGAACACTCAGTAGGGAAATACCTCTGTAATTCTCACATTCAGTTTTATTTCCCTTCTTATATATGGGTACTATGAGAGCTCTACTCCAATCATCGGGAATTCGTCCCTCTGTCCAGGCTTTCTGAACTATGCAGTGCAGCCACTGTAAGACTCTTATACCACCATACTTCAGCATTTCTGGTCGAATATCATCTACTCCTGCTGCCTTTCCACATTTCAAGCCTTTGATGGCTTTTTCTACTTCAAGTATGGATATGTATTCCTGACTGCATGCCTGGTCAGTGTTTTTTATCACTGTGCTGTCATCACTGCTTGTTTCATTTAGCAGTTTTTCAAGGTAATTACTCCATACTTCAAGGATATCTTTTTCTCCTGTTTTCATTTCACCTTTATCATCTCTAATTCCTTTTACAGCACTCTTTCCTCCATTCCTAAGCTTCTTCAACAACCTCCAGAATATTTTGCCACCTTCTTGATATTTATTTTCTATATTCTTGCCAAAGTCCTCCCATGACTTTTGTTTAGCTAGTTTTACACACTGTTTAGCTTTCTTACATTTGTCTCTGTATTCTGTAAGAGTAAAAGCTGACTTATTTGCCAGGAACTTTTGATATGCTTTCTTCTTTTCCTTCACTGCCTCTTTAACTTCCTGTGTCCACCAGGGAGTTCTGATTTTTTTATCTTTGCACACAACCTCACCACATGCCTCTCTGGCAGAATCAATCAATGTTTCCTTCAGAGTTTGCCACTGAATCTCCAAGGTTTGATTCCTGTTCTCAAACTCTTTCATTTTCTTTTCAATAATATTTCTGTATTTTAGTCTACAGTTTACATCTGAGAGCTGCTCAACTTTTATTCGCTTTAAAACTTTCTTACATGTTATTCTTTTCAATATGAAATTCAATTTTATCCTGCTCAAGACTAAATAGTGATCACTTCCAATTTCAAATCCTCTGTACACTCTGGTGTCCTGCACCAGGGAGAAAACATCACTATCAACAATAACATAGTCAATGAGACTTTTCTTATTCCTAGCCTCTTCTCTCCATGTGAATTTGTGCACATTTTTATGTTGGAACATGGTGTTAGTAATAACCAGTCCATGTCCTGAGCAGAAATCCAACAGATATTTGCCATTATTATTAGCTTTGCTCTTTTCTCCAAATTTTACCAAAATATTTTTGTATGTCTCACAATCATTTCCTACTCTACTATTTAGATCCCCAACAAGGACCAACTTTTCCTTTTTCATTGTGTCAGTTGCTTTTTCTAAAGCCTCAAAAAATTCCTCCACTTCTACCTTAGTAGAACCTTCTGTGGGACCATAGGCACAAATAAGTCTCATTGTCCAGTTCCCCATTCTCATATTTGTCCACATTACTCTACTTGAGACTGACTGCCATTCAAGAAGATTAGCCTCGTATTTTGTGTTGAATACTATGGCTACTCCTTCTTTTCCTTGATTGTTATTGCCTGAATATAACATTTTGTATTTATTGCTCAGAAAGATCTCACCAGTTTTGGTCTTTTTTGTTTCAGTCACCCCTATTATGTCGATCTGGTACTTATCTAATTCCTCAGCTAGCTCCATTTCTTTGCCATTCAGGCTTCTTACGTTGATAGTACCGATCTTTAACTCTGGTGATGTTGAGTTGGGGTTTGTTTTCAGATTTGTTCCAGTAGCTGACTTTTCGCTGTTCACCCTGGTTCCCTGGCGAAAACAACGGGGGCCTTGTTTAACCGGGCGACGCCCCAGCCGGCATGAAATTTCGTCATGTTGTACCATCATTTTTTATTTTGGTTTAACCAATAAGAATACAATTTGGTCGGCTAAATCCCAAATTGCCAGCCCATCCTCGTTCGTTCAGTATCAAAGTAGATACCCAACAGGGTGCACCACGAGAAGGTGAGGATTGGACATTAGGTCAGAAGCCCTGGTCGGTTCTCCGCATTCCTTTAAAGGCTATGTGGAGGTCTCCTCTCAGTTATACAGCTTTGACCCTTAAGCACCCCTAGCTTATCATCTTGTCTTTTGAAGTGAAGGTCACTTCAAAAGACAGGACTATTCCGTGTGACAACTAATGCAGCATGAGATATGTTATAAGGCACAACCATATTAGCATTTCAGAGTGAAGTCGCTGTAAGAAGAAAGTGGTAGGGTTGCAGAGGCTCTTTCCACATAAGATGAAATAGGAAAGATTTACCCCTGGCTCTCGAATACTCTAATAGCATTGGGTGGAAGGAGCAAGAAGGAAAGAAAAGAGGGGAGAGACCAGTCTACAGATAATATAACAGATGTATATTACATGACGTAAGGCATGGCCCAGCATCAGTTATCTCGGGTTTGCCATTCCCATGCTCACTAAAGTGAGCCCTTGAGGCCAATGGACCATGAGACTTGCGTAAATATGAGTTTAAATACTAGTCAGGAACATGTCATTATAACTGACATGGCAGTTGAAGTTTGTGCTAATGTTCAGAAAGAGTGTGAAAATGATAGTGTGGAAAAAAGTTTGATTGATGGTAAAGTGGGTGATAATTTATATGACATTAAAAAACAGAGTGAAATTAATGATAAAGTAGGCAGTAATGTCATCAGAAAACAAACGCAGTTAATGGTAAGGTGACAAGCAGGATTGACATCAAAGAAGTGTGTGTGTGTGAGAGAGAGAGAGAGAGACTGGTGATAAAATAGTGAGAGTGAATGATAGAAAAACATGATCCAAGATTTGAAAGCTGAGATGAGGTAGATGCAGAGTGAAGTGAAGAGAATTGTAGACAGAAGAGTGAAGAAGGCAAAAACAAATGATGTTGGTGTGAAAATGGTAATGAAAGACCTGCGAATAGCATTATATGGTGATTTGATTATTAGAGGCGTGGTAAATGAGAAGAGGCACAACTTTTGTTTTATTAGAGGTAAAATGAATAAAGTGAATGAGATATTGGATATTGAGGACTAAGCGAGCAAAGGAGTTGGTAGTGGTAGTAGGGACAAATGACTTGAGTAACATGGAGAATGTAAGATTGGATATCAGGAGGTTGTTGAGAAGGATAAAAAATAGTGTGATAAGAAAGGTAGTTAGTGTATTGCTCAGATATGCCAGTGATGAGATGAGGTGGACAGCAAGAATTATGAAAGATATGTTAGCATAAATGTGTGCAGAGAAAGGAGGCAGTTTGTTCATGTGTGGAATGAGTTTGAAGGAAGAATTGAACTGTATAAGAGTTATGGACTGCATTTGAATATATTCAGCATGAGTCATTTGGAGAGACTGCTACTGCTGGAAGGGAGAATAACGAGTACAGAGAATGAATGTGAGCAAGTAAAAAACAATGGGAAAGAGTGGGAGAGTAAGTAAGGAGAGATTGAAGTGGTGCTGATGAATGAAGTGTTTAGCATGTGTGTAGAGAATGAGAGAACAAGTGCTCAAGAAAAACAGGGAGATGCAGAGTGGAGAGAACACAGCATGTGAAAGGTTGATGCTCCAACAGGTGAATGTGTGTGTAAGCAACAAAAGGGCAGAGGGGTGACCTGGGATGAGTAAGGAAAAAAAGAAATGACTCAAGGAAAGTATTGAGAAGTCATGTGTAATAAGTGGTATCAGTGAAGCTTGTTATAGATGCTCCAGGAAGGAGCCGTTACATTTGTTTACTAATGCCATAAGTATCAGAAACAAGGGAATGGTTGCATTGATTGAGTTCGTTCATCCAAAAATTGTTGGAATAAGTAAGACATGGTTGGATGAGGATGACATCCTGACAGGAATAGAGATGGAATGGTATGATGTATTTCGTGAAGATAGAAAATATAAATAGGGAGGTGCAGTGCTATTGATGATTGAAAAGAATTATGTCCATACAAAGTAGAGATACAAGGGGAAAATAGTAGTAGTGGTTTGAAACAATACGGTATAATAATATCTTTGAAATGCATGTAACATGCTCATGTAGATATTTGGTGCTATGATCAAACAGTATGAACAGTAACATGTTCATTTTTAATTTGTGTTTCTTATATTTCATGGCAATTTTCACTTTTTTTTTTTATCTTTGAAATTTCATATAAGGGCATATCATGCTACTAGGAGACCTTAATGGCCGGGTAGGGAATCAAGTAGATGAAGAAACGAAACAAGTGTTGGGATCACGAGGAGAAATAACCCAGAATAATAATGGAGAAAGAATAATAAATCTTTGCCTTACAAATAATTTAGTGATAGCGAATACTATGTTCAAGCATAAAGACATCCATAAGTTTACCAGGGAAGAGCCCAATAGAAACGAAAAATCTATAATCGACTACGCCATCATAAGCAGATCGTACTGGAAGTATACAAAAAATGCAAGAGTCTACAGAGGTCCTGAAATTGGCAGTGACCACTACTTATTAGTATTGGAAACCATCCATAAAATAAAAGTTGAAAAATGTAGAAAAAGTAGCAAGGAAATAAATGTTAAGATAAAGAACTACAAACTAAAGAAAGAAGAAACAGCCATTGAGTATGAAAGTAAAATAGAAGAGAAGATGAAAGAAGTAGAAAAAGAGATATATATGAAGACTAAGATGTAGAAACCCTATGGTACAGGTTCAAAACACTTCTAGAAACAAGCAAAGAAATTTGTGGTGTATCATTAAATAATAAACAGAAGAAACATAAAACACCCTGGTGGACTGAAGAACTAAAAGAAGAAATTAAAAAGAAAAAGCAATTATGGAAGAGATATATAACATCAAAGCTGCAGGTTGATAGAGAACTATACAACAATCAAAGAAATAAAGTTAAAACCTTAGTGAAAGCAGAGAAAAGAAAATGCTGGGAAGACTTCGGACATACTTGAGAACAAAATTTTAAAGGAAACCAAAAACTCTTCTATAATGTTTTAAGAAAAATGAGGTCAGAGAAAGAATGCCCCATAAAGTTTATCAAAAATAAGGATGGAAAGTTACTCACAAATTCCGAAGACATCATGGAAAGATGGAAACAGTACTTTCAAGAATTATTGGAAGATGCAGGACATGGAAAAAATAGAACCCTAAGAGCAAGACACACAAGCAAAATAGAAGATCAGAGTGAAGAAATTCATGCAAATGAACTGTTAGCAGCAATAAATAAAATAAAACTGGGCAAATCAGCAGGCCATGACCAAATAACACCAGAAATGGTAAAGAATTTAGGAACGAAAGCCATAAAATTTTTTTTTGCACCTATTCAATGTTGTATGGAAAAAGAAAATTATTCCCAAAGACTGGGAAATAGTTATAATAATCCCTATATTTAAGAAAGGAGACAACCGCAAATGTGAAAACCATAGAGGAATTTCACTTTTAAGTGTTCCAGGAAAATTATATACCCACATTTTAGAAGCGAGGCTTAGGAATCAAATAGAGGACACACTGGATGAAATGCAATATGGCTTTCGAAAAAATAGAAGCACACAGGATCTTATCTTCAGTCTTAGACAAATATCAGAGAAAACATTGGAATATGGAAAAGAACTACATTCATGTTTTATAGATTTTAAAAAGGCCTTTGACCGAGTTCCCAGACACTTAATATGGCAAACATTAAAGAAAAACAAGATACAAGATAACTTAATAGCAGCCATACAAAGCCTCTACAAAAGTAATAGAAATTATGTAAGAACCTGTAATAATAGATCAAAAGAATTTGAAACAAATGTAGGAGTGAGGCAAGGCTGTATCCTCAGCCCTCTTCTCTTCATCGTAGTAATGGATGAAATTTTAAAGGCATGCCAAACAAAAACAAAAAAGTTCCACTTAGGATACAGGAAACTGAAAGAAACCAGGATTTCACATATGGCTTTTGCAGATGATGTAGTGATTCTAGCAAATACAGCTGAAGATCTGCAGTACAATATCAACATTTGGCATGAAGAAACAAAGAAAAGGAATATGACCATAAATAAAACTAAAACAATGATCATATCTAGAAACCAACAAAAACACACAATAAAAATAGAGAATCACCAACTGGAACAAGTCCACTCCTTTAAATACTTGAGATCATATATACAAGAAGATCGTAGACTAGACACAGAAATTAACAACAGGATAAGAGGGGGAACAACGCTATTCTATGCAATGAAAGGCCCCACTCCTAGATAAGAAAGAAGTCACCGAAAATACCAAAATGGCAGTGTACCGTTCAGTGTTTCTACCAACATTAACATACAGTTGTGAGTCTTGGTGTTTAACAACAGGAAACACAAATAAACTACAAACAATTGAAATGAAATATCTCAGGAAAGTGGCACAAAAAACAAGACTAGACCGAATAAGAAATCAAACCATAAGAGACAGCCTTCAAGTTGCACCTCTGAATCAATTCATAACACAAGCCCAAATGAGATGGTTTGGACATCTCAATCGAATGGAAAAAGGAAGAATAGCAATAACTGTATACGAAAGCCAGAAAATAGGAAAAAGAAACATAGGCAAACCCAGGAAAGGTTGGCAAAAGGAAATTAAAGAAAAATTGGAAAAGAAGGGAATTAACTGGAAAGAAGCAAAACAACAAACCTAGGACAGGACGGCGTGGAAATCTCTTTGGCAAAATCTCGATGCTTAAAAGCATAAGAGATCATAGACGAAGAAGAAGATATATATATATATTTTTTTAGTTAGACATCTTTTATTTATACTTTGATTATTTTTTTAATTTTCAAATTTGAAGTCAACTTACAATGTGAATTTTGAATGATGAATGAATTATTAGCAAAACACCTGAAAAAGAAAACAAAAAAAAAATGATAGAAACTTGGAGAAGAATAAGCTGAGTTTAGACCAAATAGAAGTTGTCAGGATCACATTCTCACTTTAAGATAATTGAGAAATTATGATAATATTATGAGATCTGGAACCATATTAACAGATTATGCTAATCTGTTAATATGGTTCCAGATCTACAAAGTTGCATTTTGTAGATCTGGAAAAGGCATATGAAAAGAAAATCTGTTCAAAACACCATTATTTATATGGCTTAAATGGTAGATTATATGGAGCAATACATAGCCTATATTTAAATTATAACTTGGCAGTCAGAATTGAAAGAAGAATATAGGAAGATAGTTTGATATAAAATCAGGTGCGAGACAACGGTGCATATTATCTCCACTGTTATTCCTCATTTATATAGATTACATTATGAAGAAAAGTAGCATTAGGCCTGATATCAAAATAGACAATATTCATTTCAGCTGTTTACTTTATGCAGATGACATCCCCTAAATAAATCTAGTAGAAATTTTTTCTACTGTATTTGTTTCAGTCGACAATTCTCAAATTCACCGTAAACAAATTCAGTTTTTACAGTCGCTCTCTTTAATTAAGAAATGCTATGAAAATAGGCAGGAACATCAACTCCATCCTGAATGGAGAACCGATAGAACATGTAATACATTTCATCTCATTAGCCACAACAGAATTAGCAAAGTTGGTATTGTAGGGAGACAACCAAATAAATTTATATGGAATAAGAGAGAAATTAGTCTAAACTAGTTCTATATAAGAACACATGATCAGAGATCAGATATGAGCATACTGAGAAAAATTATGGGAGTGAAGGGATGGCAAAATTGTATTAAAAACGAGGATATTAGGAAGGACCTTCACTGTTAGCTTTCAGAAATGCGTGAACCAAGCTTATCAGAATGAAAGGTCACTTAAACAGAATGGAAGAGGAAAGGTTAGCAGAACAAGTTTTTTTTTTTCAGGATAGGTGAATTGATAGAATTGATGTGGTTAGAAGCAACTTACAAGGCAAACATCAGATCTTATATTTATAAGCTGATGATAGCTCAAAAGCCTCTTTTAAAAATCATCAACAAATTTAAAAAACCTAAATAAATAATTTAGAGAAGTAATTCTTAATCTTCCCACCTATGGAGGGCACCCCCCCCTCATAGGACTTCAGGCTTAAAATAGTCTAATTTCTTCCACTTATTGTTGTATGTGTTATTACAATTTTAATATTGTATTCTTGAAAAAGACTTGTGATGGAAAAGAAATCTCCTGTTGTTTAATTATTTCTCTATGCTGTATTCATACCATTAAATGTAATTATGAAAATTTGATTCCTAACAGAGAACAGATTAAGTTGAAAGATAATTATTGATTTGCAGTTGGTAGTGATAGTATTACTATCATACTCATATCATATCTTCTTCTTATTGTGCTATCTTCTATCGAAGGTCAGCGACCATCTTGGCGAACAAACTGTGCTCTTGTGCTAATCTGAGCAGCTGTGCACTGCTCTTTCCTGTCCACGTCTTGATGTTGTCAAACCATGATATTCTTTTTCTTCCTCTAGTTCCTTTGCCATCAATTCTTCCTACCAAAATAGTTTGTAGAAGTTGGTATTTGCTGTTTCTCATGATGTGTCCAAGATATGATGTTTTTCGTTTCTTGATTATTTGTACAAGATGTTTAGCTTTGCCAATGGATTTTAAGACATCTTCATTAGTAATTTTTTCTGTCCATGACATCTTTAGCATTCTTCTGTATAACCACATCTCAAAGGCTTCGATTTTCTTGATGGTTGTCGCCCTCAATGTCCATGCTTCAACTCCATAGAGCAGAATAGACCACATGTAGCATTTCAGCATTCGGCATCTGACTTCCATGTTTAGGTCTTTATTGCAGAATAGTGTTCTCATTTTCATGAAGGACTGCCGTGCAACTTCAATCCTTGTCTTTATATCTATTTCTGGATCCCACCGTTCATTAAGCCAGCAACCAAGATATTTATATCTTGACACTTGATCAATATTTTTCCCATTGAGTGTCAGTTTCATTGATGAGGCTGGATGTTTGCTGATGATCATGTATTTTGTCTTGTTGATGTTTATATTTATTCCCATTCTTTGGCTTTCTATGTATACTCTGTCAACGAGTTTTTGGAGATCCATAATGTTGTCTGCAATTAGCACGGTGTCATCTGCATATCGTAGGTTGTTAACAATCTTTCCATTTATTGTGATTCCCTCTGGACATTCTTCCAATGCTTTTTTAAAGATTACCTCTGCATATATGTTGAACAGGAGTGGTGAGAGCACACATCCTTGTCTCACTCCTCTTTTGATGTTAATATCACTGGTGGTAATGTTGTCTAATTGAACGGTAGCTGACTGATTCCAATACAGATTTGTTATTAGTCTTATGTCTTGTTCGTCTAGCCTTATTTGTTGAAGGATTTCTATTAAGTTGGTGTGTCTGACTTTGTCGAATGCTTTTTCAAAATCTATGAAACACATAAAGACAGATTTCTGTTTTTCTATGCATTTTTGTATCAATATTTGGGTACAGAAAAGGGCCTCTCTAGTACCAAAACCATTTCGAAAGCCGAATTGTGTTTCACTTAGAGTTTCTTCACTTTTTCTATAAATGCGATTCTGAATTACTTTCAAAAATATTTTTAATGTTTGGCTCATTAGACTAATAAGTCTGAAGTCACCACAGGAATTCGCTTTGGGTTTCTTTGGGATAGTGATAAATGTAGATTTGAGCCAATCTGATGGAAATTCATCACTTTCATATATTTTATTAAATAGTTTTTCAAGAAGTTTGATGTTATCTGGTTCGATTAATTTTAAAAATTCTGTTTGAATACCATCTGGTCCACTGGCTTTTCCTGTTTTACTTGTTTGTATAGCATTCTCTATTTCGCATTTCATGATTGCTGGTCCTTGAATGTTATCTTTTATATTTATAGGCTTCTGTCTAGTATCATTGAAAAGTTCTGTTACATATTTTATCCAAATCTGTGCTTTATTCTCTTCTTCTAGAACTATTTTTCCATTTTCGTCTCTTAGAGACACTATTTGCTTTTTCCTCAGTTTTCCGGAAATTTCGTTGATTTTCTTATACAGATTGAAATTATCATGTTGTTTCTGAAGCAGTTCAATTTCAGTACATAAATTTTTCATCCAATTTTCCTTGGCTTCTTTTATTTTTTTCTTGATGATGTTATGTGTTTCTGTATACCTGGCTAGGTCTTTGTTTTTATACATTCTTCTTGTATCAATAAGAGAAAGAATCTCATCTGTCATCCATTCCTGTTGTTTTATATTATTCACATAACCTACTTCTTCAATACTTGTTGTTACGATGGCATTCTTTAAGCTATTCCAAAGAGATTCCACACTTTTATTTTCTTCTATGTTAATCTGTTGTAATCGCAGGTTAAGCTGTGTCTTGGCACTTTTATTTATGTTTGGGTCTTTCAGTTTTTCTACATCAATTTTCTTTTTCTTTTGTGATTTTTTAGCTGATTTTAATCTAAGACGTACTTCTGCAACTATGGGATTGTGGTCTGATGAGATATCTGCTCCAGGATAAGTCTTTGCACTCTTTATACTACTGTGGAATCTTTTATTTATCAAAATATAATCAGTTTGATTTCTGACAATATTATGTTGGTTATCTTGAGGCGATTTCCAAGTGTACAGTCTTCTTGGTGGAAGGTTAAACCAGGTATTTGCTATTGTTAGATCTTCTTCCTGACAGAATTGGACTAGGCGATCTCCTCTGTCATTTCTGGTGCCTAAGCCATGTTCCCCAACAATTTCTCCATCACCCCCTCTTCCCACTTTTGCATCGAAGTCGCCCATCACTATGTTTATATCATATCATATAATATCCTATATATTCCTTTAACCACCCAACTAGCCATGGCATCTAAGATGTCAAGGTTACTATGGTTACTATGAAGTGCATATTAAAATTGTAATACCATCGATATTACATAGAAATATATGATGGATATGAAGTGTATGAGAAGTGTGTATTTTATCCATATGGCCGGTTGTGTGGTTAAGGGAGTATATAGAATATTATATAGGTACATATCAGGAATGTGATGATGATTATGTTAATCTTGTAGAACGAGGAAAAAAAAAGATTATTTATTTTCCTCCTTAGATTAAGTATGGAAAATAGTTTGGACATGTTCATGGGCATCAGTTTAGTTTATTATGAAGAAATTAGTATGGAAGTGTGCATATTGTAGAATTAACATGAAGTTTATTAATACTTATTTAAGTAGAATTTCTGGTAATAATAGTGATTGGTTTGAGTTAGTATGTGTTTTTTAGTTAATTGAAATTATATTATTAAGAAATTAGTTTGTTGTTTATGGTAACTAATGGGTCAACCATATTAAGTGGCTTGGCTTTTTCAGATATGATTCTTTGTTAAAGTATGGTGTGCATGACAGGAGATGTTAGGGATGTTTCAGATTCTTTTGTTTTTATGAACAGAAGTAGTAGTTATTTTTGATGTAACATCTTTACATGTATAGGAGTAAACTTGGAAGACAAGTGTCAGAAATTCCTGATGGAAGTAACTACTATGACAGTGCATACAGTACCTGTACAAGCCTTGAAAACAGGTTTCTCTCCAGTAATTGAAAATTCCAGAAAACCATGTGACCTTGAGTTACTTGACTTGCACAATATCCATTAACTTCAGCTGTGTGACATGACAATAAGTTGATCAAAATACCATACACATAAAAAAAAAAATAGAAACATTTAAAGGAAAAACACAACAAA
This sequence comes from Typopeltis vanoorti, assembly GCF_054136105.1. Taxonomy (NCBI): domain Eukaryota; kingdom Metazoa; phylum Arthropoda; class Arachnida; order Uropygi; family Thelyphonidae; genus Typopeltis; species Typopeltis vanoorti. Next base: position 89,127,507 of record NC_143561.1, on the reverse strand, counting down.
AACTGCAAAACAATACATAATGTAAAACACAATTAAAATGAAAACAGTATTAAGAGAAAACATTCAGAAAAAATAAATGCAATATAAGTTACATAATACTGTAATATTGATGGGACCTGTCTTATCATTTCTATTTTTATTTACATATGCTGTTAATATCTCGATACTGTTTATCTTTATTGATCTTATATCTTAAGTATAATTTTTTTTTGCCTGGGATTTCCAAGATGTTTATTTGATTGAAGACTGCACCTCTGAAATTCCCCTATATGCAAAAGAAAGTTTTTTATACCCTAGTAGATCAATTAATCACTTATATCCTATTTCAGCCAAGGTTTGCAGTCACGGCAAAATTTACTCATAAATCATTACTAATCATTGGGGTTTTGTTATCAGGTCCAAAATAGTGTCTTTTGGATCAGCGCATTGCAAAAAGATTGAATCGAACAACTGTTTTTATGAATAATAACAAAGTTAATTTCTGATCAAATAATTATACATATCACTTGAAATCACAAGATTCATTTACGAAAGGTAATTTTTAGTATTTCTCAATCACTCAACTTGGTTTCTAATATAATTCTCTCGCATTTTACTTGTTGGACCTTCAACAAGCATACTTTATAATACAAATATCAAGAAGTTATAGCTATAACATGAAATCGTTAGTTGCGCTTGACATTCCTAATTTAGCATCAATCAAAAATACACCATACATGTATACAAATATATCTCTCAGAATCTCATTCCTTTCAAACACTTAATCATAATCTAGGCAATTATATTTATACAATCCACCTCATTGAGTTTCAAATATTCCAATGATACGATAGCAGGAACATACTCTTTCACAAAATTCAGTCATAAGTACACATATAATCAAGTAAAGAAATTTCAATAGCTCAATCTTTTCTCCAAGGGAAATTAACTGCACTCATGCTTCACTCATTTGCGATTACATACATTTACGAGAAATATTAACACTCTAAATACTATTTCCTTAAACTAGACAATTTAGCAGTTCGATAAGGGAATTCTTTCTTTATTCACAAAACAATAAATGAATGTATAGACTCTCATGGGTCTCTTTCTATCTGACATGTGTAATTCAATCGTAAGTACACCTATAATTCATTAAAGAAATTTCAACAGCTCAACATTTTCTCCAAGGGAAATTAACTGTGCTCATGCTTCACTCATTTTGCGATTACACACATTTGTTCTAAATACATCTCTTTAAACTAGACAATTTAACAGTGTGATAGGGAATTCTTTCTTAATTCATAAACAATAAATGAATATGTAGACTCACATGGGTCTCTTCCTATCTTGTATGTGTCTTCTGTCCTTCTTTCCTTATTCCGGCGCTCGAGTGGGGTATTTCTCCTCCATTCCGTGTTTTGGAATTCTCCTCGAAGCGACACTGGGCACCAATGAATAGTCGTAGCAGCAGGCGGGATATAGGATAGGCGTTCCGGCGTCTTGAACTGCCCGGCAAAGGATTTCTGCATAGGCCTGGTCACACTTATTTGACTACAGGACCTTTACAGCAAGATTTCTCCTTAACTATTGCCTCCGGATATCTTCGGCTGTGACTGGAACAACATTGGTGGATGGATCTCTCCACCCTCCCTCTCTGGAACTTACACCTCGGGTCCTCGATCTGTCGTGGATGGTTCACTCAGGATGAAGAAAAGGAAGCCCTTCTCATCTTCGAACCAACCCTTTTATACACCAGAGTCTCTGCACCTTTGATTAAGTTTTTGGGGCCCCTAGCGTCCCCGTGCGAGTCTTGCTAGTAGTTTGGAGAACCCTGTATAATATTTCTCGAAAATTCGCCGACAATCTTACTTCCTCCCTTTACGGCCTTAATCTTGCCTACGGGCCTTTCTTTTTTTGATTCGCTCCACACCCTTTCAATATTGACCTTGAAGGTCACCTGCAATGGGTCTTGCACACAATCTTCAAAAGACATGCCGAATTTCGGGTGATGCTCTTGGTTTCAATACGTCTACATCCCTTCTTAAACAATGAGCGAGCTAATTCCCTTTGGGCTTATTTTGCTCTTTATACAGATAGCTTTATATAGAGAAATAAAATATACATTTGTACAAGAAAATTCAGGTGAACTCCTGTAAAAAATCGATGTTTTAGATAATCTATTTCGGCAACATAAATTTTTACTATACAAAGCAAAACAAGCAAACATATCCTCATCGGATTAAACTGTTTTACACATGAACACAGTCATGTATGTCTGCAAACCAATTGATTGAAGATATTATTGATTTCATTCACTTTGTTCTGCTTATACCAGTGATGGTGCTGCGCTGTGGAAGAAAAATGATCATCAAAATACCATTGTCATCATCAAATTCCTGATATGCATCCTTGGGGTGGGGGTGTACAGGATGATCATGATAGTGCTACATGTAAAAGTTACACCATTACTAACTTGTGATCAGTAATTTTCCTCTATATTAATCTGTTATCCGTCAAGACTCCAATATTATCAGGTGTTATATTTCTGTCTTTTAAGGTGCTCTTTACTGTATCGATCAATTCTACATCATGGTCTTCCTCTGGGTCTTTTTCTTGCCAGCCTAGCAAAGAATGCTTGTTTTGCTAATCTTTCCTCTCCCATTCTGTTTAAGTGACCATACCACCTGAGGTTCGCTCTTCTAACACATACCTGAATGCTAACAGTGTGAGTTTTTTCCTGATATCCTGAATTTTAATATGATACTTCCATTAATGCCATCTATTCACTCCACTAATCTTTCTCAGAACTCTCATATCATGAAGGGTTTTTTCTCCTAACTAAAATTGGTTTGAACACTGTCTTGTATACAGCTAATTTAGTGTTTTGACTAATTTCTTTCTTATTCCATATAAATTTATTTATCTGACTTTGTACCATACCAACTTTACTAATTCTATTGTCTATTTTCATATTTAATTTAATTCACTAGGCCAGCTTGGTTGGCCAAGTGGTTAGCATATTGGCTCTCCAGCCAAAAGGCTGCAAGTTTGAATCCCATCCCGTCATGGGCATGGATGTTTGTGATTAAGATTGTCTGTGAAAATACTAGTGGTAGTGATGGGCAGTAGATGATGATAGTTGGTGGATTTGAGTAGTGGAGACAGAGTCATAGAGTAGGTGCCCTCCCTTGATGAGTCCTTGGGCTCCTTTGAGGTGTCACATAATAATAATAATCTTCACTAAAAATTGTGCCTAAATAGCTGAAATGTTTTACTTGTTCTATAGGTGCAATAGGTTCTTTCTGATATACAATCCATTAAGCCTCCAACATGATGTCCTTACAGCACTTAAGCCTCTACACACACACAAGGTGCAATAAGTGTTCTATAGGTCTATTCATTATACAGTTGATGTTTTCAATGTTTCTGCCTATTTTCATTGTCTTTGTCTTTTTATTCCTGATTTTCATACTAAATTTATTACAATAGTTATTCAATTTAGTTAAGGAATCTTTCAGACTTGTGCTAGTTTTATTCTGAAGTATGACATCATCTGCATAGAATAAAGAGCTAAGATTAACATCACCAATTTTAATATCAAATTTAATGCCACTTCATAATGTGATCCATATAGATATTGAATAATAGGAGAGATAATGTACACCCTTGTTGCAAACATGATTTTACTTCAAACAATCTTCCTGTACCTCCTTCAATTCTAACTGCTGACTTACAGTTTAAGTAGAGATTATGCATTGTTTGATATAATGTCCTATTTACACCACTTAACTGTAGCATTTCAGAGTTTTCCTCTTGGCACCTTGTCATATGCCTTTTCCAGATCAACAAAACTTAAATACAAATCCTTATATTCCCAAGATTTCTTGACCATTTGTCTTAAAGTGAAAATCTGATCCCAACAACCTCTGTTTGGCCTGAATCTAGCTTGTTCTTCACAAAGCTTCCCTTCCACAATTTTTCTTAGCTGTTTCTTAAGTATACTGGCATAAATCTTACCAGGAACGCTCAGCAGGGAAATATATTTGTAAATTCTTATTCAGTTTTATTTCTATTTTTATAGATGGGTACTATGAGAGATTTGCTTCAGTTCTCTGGAATTTGACCCTCTGCCTTCTGAATTATGCAATGCAGCCACTGTAAAACCTTTATACCTCAGCATTTCTGGCTGAATTTCATCTCTGCCATTGCCTTTCCACATTTCAGGTTTTTGATGACTTATTCTATTTCAAGTATGGATATGTGTTCCTGACCGCATTCCTGTTATGAGTTTTCGACCATCAAGCTGACACTTGTTTCATTTAGCAATCTTTCAAAGTAATTACTTCAGACATGTAAAATTTCATTATCTTCAGTTTTTGTGTCACCTTTATCATCTCTGATTCCTTTTACAATACTTTTTACTCCATTTCTAAGCTTTTTCAGTAGCCTCCAGAATATTTTGCCACCTTCCTGATATTTATTTTCTACTCAAATACACAACAAACATCATTGAAGGAAAAAAATGAAAGAATTTGAAAACAAGAACCAAACCTTGGAGATTCAGCATCAATTCCTGAAGAAAACTGATTGATTCAGCCAGAGAGCCATGTGGTGAGGTTTGTCTGTAAGGATAGAAAAATTAAACTCTGTGGTAGTCTCAGGAAGTTAAAGAGGCAGTCAAGGAAAAGGATAATTAAGGTTAATATTCCATAGTCATTCTTCCTCTTACTTTCCACATAACAAAAGAACTCTTTGGGATTTCCTTTGGCCTGATTGACTAGATTCTTCTCAATCTGAGAAGAATCTAGTCAATCAGGCCCTTGTCATGATGGTCACCCTTCTTTCTTGAGCCTTGAACTGTTCATGAGTTTGCTGGTCACCTTTCTCTTTATGTGTCCTCAACAGCATTTTCTTCTTCTGCAGCTTGTGCTTATTACTCATCCATCTAACCCCTACCTAATTAACCCTCCTTACCTTAGGTATACAATTTAATATTGTTTCCTCTACCTTAACTATCTCCCACAGAACTACTAACATGTTGGAAGTTTATTTTCCACTTGGTTAGACTATAATAAATTTAGTTTAATCCTTTATCCAAGTGTAAGCAAAGAAGCAAAATTGCTTCTGCCTTAGTATCACCACTTCTGGGTCTGGCTCCCACTGACAAGACCTCAATAAAGGTCGAAATCGGTCTGGGTAGTGGCCCTTTCCTTAATGCATAGCATTATACATGTCTGCAAGATGTGCTTTGCATTATGGAAGATACTGAGACAAGGAGTGATGAGAGCTTGGTCCCCCTTTACTACGCGTTGCCTCAGTCCTGAAGATATTTAAGACTAAAACTTTGTTTGCTTACACTTGGATAAAGGATTTTTTTTATTTATTATATGGAGTTTCCTCCCTTTTCTCCCCCATCCTTATTGGGGTGAGTTGAGCCATCCCCCTCATGGGGGGGTTAAGTATTTATGACTGTAGATCCATGTGTTCATGGGACCGGTTTGCCTGCTTGCAGGATGAAAAACCCCAGATAAACTGGGGGGAAACCCTGCTGTCCCTGCCCAAGACTGGCTAACTTGGCTATGGCTGAGGAAGACTCTTAAACTCCTCACGTCACCAACGGGACTCGAACCCAGGACACTCCTTCCCCAGGCATATGGTTGTGAAACGCGTAGCCACTAGGCTAACCGAGCAGATGGATAAAGGATTAAACTAAATTTATTGTAGACTACTAACATCCTTACCCTGCAGTGTTTTATGTCATGGTACAGATTTAAGCTTCTTTCTAAGCTTGTCATAATATTAATAAGATGATAAAACTTGATTATATATTTGTTTAATAGATTTATCAGGAAGTTAACAAGAATCTTAGAAATTTATTTATTCATGTGGGATTCCCCCCTCCCATTCCTCGACTGCCCGTTGCGACTGGTTGAGCCCTCCTAATGAGGGATTAAGTACTATATTCTATGACTGTAGCCTGTGTGTTCATTGGGCCAGTTTGCCTGCTTGCAGGATGAAAAACACCAGATAAACTGGTGAAAAAACCCTGCTGTCCATGCGACCGGATAACTTAGTGAATCCGAGAAAGGTCCTCAAGCTCCTCACATCTTCGACGGGAATCGAACTTAGGACACTCCTTCCCCCAGGCATATGGTTGCGAAGTGCATAGCTACTAAGCCAACCATGCAGACACCTTAGAAATGGGAAGGACCTAAAAGAGTGGAAAGAGAGTAAAGTTGTTCCTCTTCTTATTAAAAGTATTGTAAGACTAAGGTGTCAAACTATAGGCTAGTATATCTGGTGTTGCAATTAATGTATTAGAGAGTTAATATTTGGAATGGAAGTAGTTAACAGCAGAGTTCTCTGTGACATCTAGCATTGGTAGTTCAGAGGAAGTTGTCTTCAAGCAGTTTACTTAATATTATAATAGGTTGACAAATCTGTTGAACAAGGCCATATTATATCTAGATCTTGCAAAAGCCTTAGCCACACAAAAATTTGGTATTCAAATTAGGCTAGATGGAGTTTGCCTCCCCCCCCCTCACTGCAGATGCTCATGAGCTCAAAGGATTTCTTGGTTGTTGAAAAACACGCTAATAGTATAGTTAGGGATATTATTGTCCTTCTTTAAGACTTGTTGCACTGTGTCTTGACTGCTGTGTGCAGTAGTCAACATTTGATCACCTGAGTTTCTTGGGGATCAGGAAATAGTGGAGAAGATTTGGAGATGAGTGGCTAAGCTGGTAACAGCTCTGTGGAATGCTCACTATGAGGATAAGTTCTGAAAGTGTGTGGGTTTAGTTAGTAGGTGGAAAAGGGCAGACACAATAACTTCTACTTTCTATAATATTGACAAAAAGGAAATTTTTCAACACATGATAAATAGAGAAAGAGTGGGAACTAGAGGTCACCACTGGAAGTTGCATAAGAGTGTGATTAGTAAGGGTACGAGGACTCGATTTTTTTGCTTGGAGAGTAAGTGTAATGGGTTGCTAGAATTAGTTGTCAGTGCCCTGATAGTGAATGAGTTATGATTAGTATCGTATGTATAAAGGTTAGTGTGGGTTTCCTGCAATAAGTTTTCTGACTCCACGGAGATACTCATGTAATAATACATATACACAGACATATCATGTACAAGCTTACTGTAGACAAGCTTATACCAAAGTAATCTGGAAATTGTTAAGGATGTTTCCTAGTAGGATTTTATTTTTTAAAGCTATAATAAACAGAAAACCAAATCCTGTTGAGCTAATTGAAGGGATTTGTGTGTGTGTATATGTGTATAATAAATCTTCTCAGCAGCTGCTCAACTTGTCAAATTAACTAGCTACATCTAATGGCTTTATTTCTTTAATATTGTCATGGGAATCAGCTTACCAGATCAATATATATACAGGGTGTTCGGGATAAATTTGACATATTTATAATTAATTATATTTTTCCGTAAGTTACATGTATTAACACACACTTCTCTTCATTTAAAAGTTTGGACCCTTCTTCATTCATATACAAGATGTCAGAAAGGATGGATAGCTGGAACCCACCTGAATCATGGAAGAGAATAACTTGTATCATGATGATTCGTGCCCGCCATCAAAATAAGGATATTACGACTGCTGCCCAATGCTCCCTGAATACAGTAAAAACAATCAGGCATGAACTAGAGACTTGCAATGGTGACTACGAGGATGTAGCAAGAAGAAAGATCCCTAGCAGACGATCTGATTGCGTTCGTACAGCAGAATTCCTCGCAAATCTGCAGGAACAGGTGTTGAAGAACCCTGGCATTGGAATTCGGGCTTTGTTCGTGGAGTTGCTAACTGTAGTCAAGCCCTGGATAACAAGGGTAGCCAATGGTAGGCCGTATGTATGGCAGCAGGATTCGGCCCCTTGCCACACCTCTGGGAAAAGTCAAAAATGGTTGTCTGAAAATTTCTACGACTTCACCAGTCCAAATGTTTGGCCTCCAAACTCCCCAGACCTTAACCCCATGGATTATTTTGTATGGGGCGCAGTTGAAAAAGACACCAATCGCACTTCCAGTAATACAAAAGCCCAGTTAATGGATAAAATTAAAACAGTTTTTGCGGCCCTTCCCAGGGAGACTGTAGCATCAGCTTGTTCGAGGTTCCGAAGCAGAATTGAAGCTGCGATCGATGCTAATGGTGGTTATTTTGAGTAAATCTTGTTGATAGTATTGTAATTAACTCTGCCTGTAATGTTTTTTTGCCAATTCATTAAATTTAATAGATACAAAGAAGATTTTCTTTTTCCTTACGAAACTGTCAAATTGATCCCGAACACCCTGTATATATATATATATATATATATATATATATATATATATATATATATATATATGACTCAGATATCAGTGGATGCAGTTAAAAGTACTGTAGAAAACTGAAATATAAGATCTGACAATATTGGATTCTTAACAAATAGCAGATTAATTTGGAGACAGATAGTTTGAGACGATTAATAATAATATAAATCATGTAGTATTCCCATAACATCCTGTACATTCCATTAGGGTACATATTAAGAATTTGATATGTATATAAAATAACCTAGAGAATATCAGAACCTAACATATTCAGAAATCTAAACCTATTAAGACAATGCAGATGGAAGTTTAATATACTAATGGATCTTAATATACTAATAGATGGAAGCAGATATACTGAATATATTTCTTATAGATTAATGTTGGAACCTAAACTTAGTTTGGAAATTTTGTGGCACCAGAGTTTTTTTGATTGATCTGGTAAGGTGATTCCCATGACAATATTAAAGAAATAAAGCCATTAGATGTAGCTAGTTAATTTGACAAGTTGAGCAGCTGCTAAGAAGATTTATTATTTTACTAAATTTTATTCTCTTAGAAGTTTAATTTGCAAATCTTTTGCCGTGAATGTTGTATGCCATCCACCATTTTGAAGTAGGTCCATCCCCACCCCCATCTCTAATAAGTGACATGGTGATCTCACACTTGCCATTGAAATTCATCTTCCACTCAAAGATGATCACAAACTTCCATGTCCATGGCAGGATTTGAACCCACACTATGTCAGTGGGGAGCAGATACATTAACTAGTCCAACCAAGCTGGCAAACTTATTTAACTGATATATCTTCTCACCATCCTCAAATGGGATGAAGACAACTTAGGAAATTTCACTATGAGTTCTCATAGATGGAGAACAGTTGCAGAAGAGCTTTAAGGAACAAAATTTATTTTGTAGCTTTCCAGAAGGATTTTAATAGAATAGCTGTTTTGGTGAGTGGGTTCTCCAGATTCATTGTTATGAAATGTAAGGTTTGAAGCTTGAAAGGCATAAACAACATCCTATATAATCAGCTAATATGAATGTGTCGAAGGAGGTGGACCTGCCTTGTGAAGATTGTGGGAACAATTCAATGGATTATGGCATGATAAAGCAGACATTGATATATAGAAGTAAAAACCTAGTTCTACTAGGTAAGTCCTTGATGAAGCCATACCATTGTTAAATCTTGAATGAAGGAGAAATTTATTGTACTAGATTTCATTCAGATTTAACAAGTATCAAAACTCTCGGAGAAATACTTGTATATTGGTAAAGTGAAATTGATTGTAAAATAACGATAAAATCCATGATTTAAAAATTTCCTTATGTAATATAATATTAAGTGTCTTTGTGAATACAACAGAGGTTGAAAATAGGTGAAAAAATGTTAGTATGCCAAAGTTTAGATCAAAGTTACAGAAGAGATAAGCAGATTAAAAATATGTCTGGAGGCAGTCGCGTACGCAAAGTCGAAAAGGCGTGCGGGAATTTCCCATGGACACGCAAGGAGGAGCGAAGGCATGGAGTGCAGAAGAATTAGGTGCCGGGTAAAAACAATGATGTAGTAGGGAGGATATCACAGCAGGGAATATATAGCGCTTGGCAATGCCAACTGGGGGGGGGGGGGGCTTTTTTCCATCTTGTTCCTGTCGTTCCCGGAGAAGGAAGTTTGAGTGTGGTCAAGAAGGACGATGTCCATAGGCAGCTATGCGGTCAGACAGAGATCCAGCACGAGCATAGGCCTCGGCACAGCGGTATAATCAGCGTAGACTGAGATGATATGCGAAACCACGTGGACTGATTCCTGCAGACCAGCTTCGCCTACATCGAAGGAAGTGAATCGTGAACGTATTCACTAGCCAGTCTTTTCTGAAAGCAGTAAACCGGAGGAAGAAACAACGAGCCGTAAGAATATAACAGATGATCGAAAGAAAAAGCCAAAGTGATCCTAATGCCCCGGTAATGTAAGAACTTTTTAAATCTTTTGTATATACAGGAATGTTAGATTGTAACGAAGATAGGAACTGATAAGTTATTGGACTTTCAAAGTGTAATAGGACTTTAGCATCTGGTCCACATATAAAATGTTATAGCTCTGTGTATGAGGACTTGCAACATGTTGTGATTGAATATATAGTTTTGTTATAGTCAGATAGTTCCTGAGACCAAGATTTGGTAAATGGTTACCTAAGATTTACCTCTAATAAACCAAAATTTTGGGAATAGTCACGACTGCAGTAAAATTAAGAAACATAAGTTTGGGGAAAAATTTGGAATAGTAATTGTATGAATATTGAATATTGTGCCATTCTGAGTGTTTCTCCCAGACAACGAAGCTTCTCTAGTCAAATAATTTTGGATAACGCAGCATTAACAAATAAATTTTTGTTATTAGAAATGGGGTTAATACCAGAATTATAACAAAGGGATTGGCTCTAGCCTGAAGCAGTGTCTTTGTTAACAGTGCGGTGCACTATCATTTAATATGTTTATAGCCCAAACCCCCCCCCGATCACAAACACCATTAAAATTAGCCTTCACCTAACACACATACCAACATAAGCTTATGTCATGGTCGCACGTCACATGTTCAATGAGTGCATAAACTTTACAAAATGTACATACCAGAAAACCATCCTAACATACACCGCTCAAAAAATACACATAACTTTCCTCAAAAAATGCCTCGATCACAACATCACACCAAAATTCACGACGGTACGCGGCAACAGCACAATTCACGGAAATAAACAAATCTGCTACCGAGCATCCCGTGCCCTCATAAAACAAGCCATAAACAACAGATTTAAAAAGAAACAACAAGCATATTCATACATTCACAAAACAAAAAACAGATTGAAAAAGCTACTAACCACTAACGAATGGGCAGTTTTTTGGGATAATACCCAATCGCACATCAACGACTACACGCTATTATTAGAAGATCGACACGCAAAGAAATGGTACACACTAACAAACACCCAATACAACAATCGCGCTGCTTCCAACCCTTCGGATATTTCTGCCTTAGAACACAAAAAAAAACAATTCCATTATCAATCTATCACACCACAATCTCACGCCCGACGAAATCACCATCCTGAACAAAGGATTAAACTTTGGTGTTTCCCCAAAATACATACAAAACAGAGACATCATCACCGAAATGCAAGCGAAATTAGAGTATGACCCTAACAAAGAAACTATATTCCACAAAATTAACAACATCATAAACAGTAAAATAATAATTAAACCCAACATCACCCCCAACTTACAAGAAGCCCTTCTATCCCTAAAGAAGAACCCGAACATTATTATCAATAAAGCGGACAAAGGGGACACCGTAGTCATCACAAACCAAGCCGATTACCACAACAAGATAACAGCCATCTTAACCGACCCACACACCTACCGAAAAATACAAATTGACCCCACCTCCGACCTCATAAAACAAATCAACGATACCCTACACATCCTAAAAAATGAAAATAAAATTGACAAAACCACACTGAAAAACACAATCCCCCGCACCACACGCACCCCTTGTATGTTCGGACAAATAAAAACCCACAAAGACGGGTACCCGATGAGACCAATAGTCTCCTACAAAAATACCACCACAGTCCCTTTATCAAAATTCGTAGCGAAACTCCTCAAACCACTAACCACAACGTCAAACTTCATGATAAAAAACACGGACGACCTTTTCAATAAAATAAAAGACCTAACCCTATCCCAAGAAGACATCCTCACTTCTTTAGATGCGGCCTCTTTATACACTAACGTGGACGTCCCCAGAACTTTAGACATTGTACACACACTACTCACAGAAGACCACACCCTACACTCTCGTACTAAACTAATGCCCATTGACATTATTAACTTAATAAAATTAGTAATCTCGGCAAACTTCTTCAAGTTCAACAACAACATGTACATACAAATCTTCGGACTCCCCATGGGCCAAAACATCAGTGGACAACTAGCGGAATTATTCCTGGCACATATAGAATCACTTCTACTCCACCCTTCCCTTCTCCCCGGCATCACCTTCTATGGCAGATACGTGGACAATATTCTGTGCATTGGTAATCCCACACACATCACCACCTTAAAAACATCCCTAAACAGCTACAGCAACAGGTTAAAATTCACCACAGAAACCGAACAGAACAAATCCATCAACTTCTTAAACTTGACATTAACCAGAACACACAACAAAATAGCCACGTAAATATACCACAAACCCTCACACATCGGAAACTACCTCCATTTTCACTCATACCATCCGTATTCTGTTAAAAAATCCGTCATCTTATCACAATTCATAAATGCTCACAAATTTTCAACCAATCAAAATAGTCTAAACGCTGAAATAAAAAAACTAACACAGATCTTCTTAAATCGCAACTATCCTACACAACTGATTAACTACGCAAACAAGACGGCAAAAAACCGCCATAACAACCCAAGTACCAAAACGAACTTCCCTACACAAAAAATTATCAAACTACCATACACCCAAAACACATACAAAGCCTATAAATACATCTTCGAACATACTGACTACAAACTGGTATTCACCACAAGCCAAAAACTGGCAAACCTCCTAAAATCCACCAAACCTCACACACAAAAAGATATATTTGAACAGCACAATGTAGTCTATAAATTTCCCTGCCAAAAAGACTGTGACATCACCTACACAGGTTCCACCATCAGGTCTTTATGGGCAAGACTACAAGAACACTTCCGTGACTGTAACGTCCCTATTCCAGAACATTTAAACACTAAAAAACGCAACATTAAAAAGAAAAATCGTATACAAAGCACGGAAAAACGGAAATAGCTGTTCACGCCCTTGAACAAAAACACACCCCGCAGATAGACAAGGCCATCATAATAGACAGACAAGACAATGAAACAATGCTCAGAATATCGGAAACAATAGCTATAAAGTGCGAACTTGATCAACGTACACAGGCCCTACATAATCTCCGAGGTTTGGAAGCTTCACAACATTAAATTGAGGTCACAATCCCGACCAATAGGAGACAACACAAACACCTCTGAAGCACCCACCCGACCTGATATAGCTTCCACTTTCCCAATATGTTCCGATGATGACCACGAATAGTCGAAACGGTCCACACCCCGTCAACCACCTTTCCCCTTCCCCCTCCCTATTTTAAAAAATTAACCCTTTCACTTTTTTCCCCACCCTATATAAAAGTATAGGTTTCTATATATTACGAAAAAAAACCCGGGTTTTTCTAACTTATTCTACCAAACTGCCTACCCCCCACACACACACACCACACACACACTCTGCAGTTCTCGACATCGCAGACAGAGGAAAAGCCACAACACCCAGAAAAAGGTATGTGCAATTTTCTATTCCTTAAGCTACATATACTTTTTAGTACATCTACACTCATAATGCCCTAAGAACCCATGAGTAAATAGCCAATGACATTTAAACAGGGGTACTCCTAAACTGAAGCAGGCAAAATAGCTGTAATTATAATAAGAGATATAATAAGATTTGTATGAGTATGGAATTAATGAGACTTAAGAGAGAATTAAGAGAGACAAATGAATAAGTAAGGTAGATGGGTAAAGGTATACATCAATTAATGTAGATTTTATATTGGCGCAGACGGGAGGATAATTGGAGATTTAGTAAGATCTGATAAAAATAAATATAACAAAAATTTTAAATTAACAAAATCAACATAACTTTACACCATGGACTTACTGTGCCAGATTTCATAGTGTTTTTCAGAGAAGCATGAGATATTGTCAGGTCTAGAAATGTTTGGAAATACAAAATGTTCTCATTTGGTATGAGAACATATTGTGAAATGTCATCTGCAGAGTTCATTTAATAAGAGTAGGGCTGATATGATTGAGGCATAAATTGGCAGGGCAGGTTGTTACCAATTGATACAAAAAAAATATTTCATAAAAGAGAGGAAGATATTGGGTTAAACAGGAGGCCATCCTGGAAGCTGTATAATGAAAGTGCAAGGAACAGATTTTTTTGAGTGAAAGGTTTTTTGGTATTTGATAGTAATGATCCCCTTCCCCCATGCTATGAGAATTTTGTCACCATGGAGACATGCTGAAAATATTGCAAATGACTCTTGACCATGGCAGAATTTGCATACTATCAGATTTTTTATGTACTCGGTGTGCTAAAAATTATTAGTGATTTCCATAATGATCAGTCTTTGACGTGTTTGACAAAACATGGCAAAAATTAAAATTTTAAAATCCTTTGAATATTCACCCTATTATTTATGAGGGTGTATATTCAGAGGATTTAGAATTGATGTCAGTAGATAACTTAACTTTTTTTTTTTAAATTTCCTGATATCAAATAAATACTATAAACAGTATCTGGCCATGATTATATAAGTCTACCAGAACTCCCACTGGATCAAATGTTTATGTTATTTGTGTGTAATATTCTTCTACATTTTAATGAAAATTGAAAGCATGCTATACCACCATTGAATTTGTTCTGAAAACTTGCTTTTACTTTCTACTTAGATTTAAAAATGGAATCTAGGATATGGGGTGGAAGTTGAAATGCAAATTTCATTATATCTACATTTTTAGTTATCGTACTTATTTTATATGCTATGAATTTGAACATCCATTTCTTTATGAAATTCTTTTCTTGTTTGCAGGAATTGTTAAAAATCATTGAAACTGGAAATTTGAAAAAAAATTCAGAAAGCTGCATAGCAACAAATTTGATATTTCAGTTTCTCTTCAGAGAATGGAAGGATACGACAGTTGTGCGAAGGTAATATATATATGTACTCATCTAACTAGTATACAATTAATATTTTTTTAGAACCAAATTAACTTTTAACTAAAAAATATTTTTTTTTAATTAATTTTTTTTTTCACAGTATAAACATGCAACTGATTATTTATTATATCAGTAATACATATCAGTGTTAGAATTAGTTATCAGCGATTCCAAGCTAGCTTCACAAGAATGAAATGCAATAAACTTGCCTCCTGCTCAACTGGCTATTAAGCCTTTTGATCTCTCTTTCTAAAGGCTGTTGGATGCAACTTCTGCCCTTCTCTATTCCCACCTCTCTCTTGCATTCTGATGTTACCATGGTATCCTCATCTAAGGAAATGATAGACCTCTTTGATATCAGTTTTTTTTCCCCAACTTTTGGATGGCCAATACAAATTACTTCCCATACTACTACAAACTGCTTACTGCATGCCTCCTGTGAAGGATATGAAAACCCTGATTAATATCAATACTAACAATGCTCATCGTTCAGCTGTGCTCAAAACTTGTGCCCTTGAATTAACACCCATTCTGTGTATTGCCTTATATAAGTTATCATATTCTACTGGCATACACCCAATAGCATGGGAACAGGTCTACATCAGCCTGTACCCAAAAGGGAGTTGAAAGTCAGCCATCTATCATTCCATTGCTCTCCTCAGTATGCTCAAAAGTGATGGAGAAGGTTATTAATAACCAGTTTCTTCACTCATCAATTAATTAGTGATTGCCAGTATGTATTCTACCATTTTCATTTTATTGCTGACCTCGTCGCCAATCTCACCCACCGTTGGAGAAACCCATGTTGTTGCTCTGATATTTCAAAGGCATTCAGTCATCTCTGGCATCAAGGCCTCCTGAATAAGCTACCATCTGGCCTCCCTCCTGCACTCTGTGATTAGATTGCCATCTTCCTCAGTGGTCATTCATTGTGTATCATGGTGGATGGCTTTCTCTCATCAGATTTTTCTATCAGTGCTGGATCCCGGCACAGAATCCTGGGCTCTTACCCACACTCTTCCTCCATTGCATCAATAACTTCATCCATCTTCTTCATTTGAGAAACACTGCAGTAGTCAAATAATAGAAGCCTCAAGATCTTCTATAACCAGTGACTTCAACACTGATCTCCTCAACATCCTCAAATCTGACGAAGACAAAGTAAATTTCAATGCCATGAAAACTCAGTTCTTCTTTATTATCTGCAAGAAAGATCCTACTTCAACTCCCTCTTACTTTTCATAATGTTCTAATTTCCTCTCAAGATCAGTTTTCTCTTCTTGGACAACTGTTACAATCAGTTTATCTGGCACAAGCATGTTATATACTTAGCCTCCTCAGCCTATAAAATGCTTTGTGGTCTTTTCCACTCAAAACATTACTTCTCTTCCTCTCAACTCCTAACATTTTATGTCTCAAATTTGACTAATCTTGGAATATTGTTCCCACATTTGGGGTGGTGCACCCAAAATCTCCCTAAGAATTCTTGATGAGAATTAGAAGAAAGCAGTCTGTTTAACAGGAGTGACCCTTCTCTCACAAACTCCCTTTAGTCATTTTCCCATAGTCCGTTTCTGCACTGTGCCTTTTCTCTGGGTACTTTTATGGCATTGCTCCTCTGCATTGGCCACTACCATTCCTCTATTTTCTTCTAACCATGTAAGAATTGGGCAACCACTGGCCAACATCCCATACACTGCAACTCCAAATACTGAACAACTTCTCATCTTTCATCATTCTATCCACCTCATTTCGTTGTAACAGTCTCCCCCATATTGTTTTTTCCCACTCACTACAGCCTCCAATTCTTTAAGAGACATATCAATTGGCTACTTCTTTTTCCATAATCTTTTACCAACACACAACACATAGCAGTGTAGTGTTATAGCTGACCTTTCACTTGTGGGGTCATCATTAAAAAAAAAAAGTCACAGTAGAACCTCAAAATCAAGTTATTGCTAACTAAGATCTAATATCAAAAATAAAGTTTTTGTGAAATTAATGTTGAAATGATCTTTAAGCTGTGATGGATACAGCCTTTCTGCCAGCAAAAGTGATTTTTTGCTGACAAGAATTTACTACATTGTATATTTCACAATGTTCTATACTAAAAATGTATAGAGTATTGCATGAAAATTTCTCTCTTTCTCTCTCTCTTTGTTGTAATTTACAAAGAAAAGAACAAAGTGCAGATAAAATCAAGGGGCTTTACTGTTGTTTTGGTTTGCTGATTGATGTTGAGACATTTTCTGAACCATTTGTACCTGAATTTGTCTGGCCCAGAACCTACAGACTAGTTTGTTGGTTTAATAATGTGCTTCTTTCCTCTTGTGATTTTATTAACTGTTTACTAAAAATTAAAAAGTATCAATGAATTAAACTGAAATTCAAATATAATGATCTTCCTTCAAAACAAAAGGCAAACAGGCTGGATATCTTATACTTCATAATGCTATAGCATTATTTGTGGTCTGTTTTAATAAGGAGAATATTATTTATTTCTTAGTAGTAGTATATTTTATTTAAATAGAGGATGAAGAATGGATATTATTATATAATATATTACTTGTGATTTAAGTGGGAAATTGTGTTCTTGTAGTATGTTTAAAATCATTGTTCATCTTATTTTATCAGTAAAATAATGTATATGCATCTATTAATTCCTGAAATATCTAGATAATTATGATTGCTATTATTATATTATATCAAAGCCCTGATTGTAGGCTTTGATTGCTATTGATATTGGGTCGATGTTAAGTTCATAGTTAGTTCATTAGTTTTAGTTGGTTATTACTGCTAAAATTCAAAATGAGGAGATTAAATTAGATAAAATTTAAATATGAGATAAATTTCTTGATACAATA
This sequence comes from Typopeltis vanoorti, assembly GCF_054136105.1. Lineage (NCBI taxonomy): Eukaryota > Metazoa > Arthropoda > Arachnida > Uropygi > Thelyphonidae > Typopeltis > Typopeltis vanoorti. Next base: position 89,109,506 of record NC_143561.1, on the reverse strand, counting down.
AAACTTGCATCAGCAGTTTGTCTGTTGGGGATGGAATGTTCTTCACTATATAGTAAATTTTCATTTCGGTCTTTGGAAAGAATAGACATAGTAAATAAAAATCCATTTATTGCTGAATAACAGTGAATTCTTCTATGTATTATAAAAAGATATTATTTCTGTGTATACACATATTGCGATGTAAAATGTGTACACTGATCATTAGTGAATAAAAAAAAAAATGCTTAGAAATCAAAGCAAAATATAAATGAAAATTAGAAATAAATACACATAACAGGCACAACAAATTGTACAAGATGATGTGCTGCTCCATCACTTGCACATATTCCTACCATGCCTAGATGAATCACCTGATCAACAGTATCAGTTTCTTGTATAAGTCCCTCCCTATTGTTATTTACTGAGTTACTAGTGTATACAGCTGCTCTTTATTATTAGTTATGTATATTTCACAAACAAAAATCTTTCTTTCTCTTCATAAGTTTCCCCCTCTCCCATTTATGCCCATCATGAATGGAACATGCATGACTAGAGGTTATAGGGTCACATGCAGTTTTCTCAACCATAGCAACTTATTGAACAACACATGTAATTCTACAACTGTAAATTATTCGTAATTCATTTGCCTATAAATGAAAGTATTTCTCTTCACACCTGTTCTTTCTGTCCCTTATATTTAATTATTTAATAATTAAGGATAATTATTTAATTATCCTTAATTATTGTTTTCTAATATTTCCTGGAACAATTGCATCCCCCACCCCATGTAGATTTGTTCAATCGAAGAACTCATCATGATATGTGGTTTGTCGACCTGTATGTAAACAGGAGGCTGAGAGACATCTTCTCTTGTCAGAAGGTCAACATTGACATGAACGATTAGACCTGATATAGATATGTTAAAGGCAGTTCTCAGATTGTATTTAAGTGCTCTTAGTTTCTTTGAAGGGTATTTTTACTTTAGGTGAAGGTGTAATTTCATTGTAATAAGAACTGCTGCTATTAGTTTTTATCAGTAGTGAATTCATGGTGGGATTTTTTTTTATATAAAGGATTCCATGATTTTGGTGCACTACCTCAGTTTATTTTTTTAGGATGGTCTTAGTGGAAAGAATGAATCAGCTTTCTTAGCTCTGGTTTTTATGATACTATATTTCTTGAAGAGATGATGGTAGGATTATGAAGTATTTGCATCATGTATGCAAACTGTATTTTATTTGGCAGTCTTTAGCTTGAATTTCATGTAGATCTTTAAATATCAAATAATGTATAGGATGCTTTTATTTCCAGCAGAAAACTTTTTCATCTCTCTCTCTCTCTCTCACACACACACATACAAACTATGAAATGCTTTATCTCAAGAGAGAGAGAGAGAGAGAGAGTCGTCTTTCAGCACTTTTTGCTCCAATGAACAAGCGCTGAAAGATGAATTTAAAGTTACCAGCAATACTTTTCTAAAAAAAATGATTACAGCCAAAACACTATTAACAAATTACTCTGGATTTAGAGAAAGATGTTGGAAGTTTTTCCCTACTTGGTTAGACTATAATAAATTTAGTTTAATCCTTTATCCAAGTCTAAGCAAACAAAGTTTGCACCTGAAGTATCTTCAGGATTGAGGCAACTCGTGGTAAAGGTGGACCAAGCTCTCATCACTCCTTGTCTCAGTATCTCCCATAATGCAAAGCCCATCTCCTTGCAGACATGTATAATGCTATGCATTAAGGGAAGAGTGACTACCCAGACCGGTTTCGACCTTTATTGAGGTCTTGTCAGTGGGAGCCAGACCCAGAAGTGGTGATACTAAGGCAGAAGCAATGGAGAAGTCATATTTACATATACGACTTCTCCATTGTGAAAAAAACTTCCAACATCTTTTTCTAAATCCAGAGTAATTTAATAATAAGGTGGTACACCTTTTGGCAACTCATACAGGTAAATATGACTTCTCCATTGCTTTTGCCTTAGTATCACCACTTCTTGGTCTGGCTTCCACTGACGAGACCTCAACAAAGGTCGAAACAGTTGGAAGCTTGGGTGATGAATGGCAATGCTGTAGCCCATGAAGTTAACTGAGGTTCGGCTGTTGCTGTCATCCAGGTCCTGGGTGGTGGTGGTGGTTGGGGGGTAATGAATGGCAATGCTGTAGCTCGTGAAGTTAACTGAGGCACGGCTGTTGCTGTTACCCCTCGGATAAGATATGAGCAAATGAGCAGCTCTGTTCGGTGGTTGGGTGAGCCTGCCACGGGGGTAGAGCTAACGCTGAGAGTTCTTCTCAGTGGCAGGTGAGCTGGTTACTGAGGGGAGCAATGCTGAGTTTTTGGAGTTTGACCTGTACTTGAACATTCAATAAAGGTCGAAACCGGTCTGGGTAGTGGCCCTTCCCTTAATGCATAGAATTATACATGTCCACAAGGAGATGTGCTTTGCATTATGGGAGATACTGAGATAAGGAGTGATGAGAGCCTGGTCCACCTCTACCACAAGTTGCCTCAGTCTTGAAGATATTTAAGACTCAAACTTTGTTTGCTTACACTTGGATAAAGGATTAAACTAAATTTATTATACTATTAACAAAATTCTCTACATGACCTCAATAAAAAACAAAGATAAACCAGACAACGATAAAACTATAACCATTCCTTACAATTAAAGGGACATTTACAGAAGACTACAGAAATACAACCTCAAAGGCACCTTTAAATTTCCTGCAAAATTAAAAAGCTTACTCAACTCATCCAAAGACCCACTCCCTCTGCTGGCCCACCCTGGAGTATACCATATTTATTACACCTGTAATCTACCATATATATAGAAGAAACAGGATCCACAATGCCTATCAGACAAAAGGAACATAAACGACACATTAAATATAATAACTATGGTGAAGCTGGCCTTTCTGATCATGCCCTGAACACTTACATGGAATTGACTGGAAAAGCTCCAGTTGTTTACATCACACCAAAACATGGTATGAACGCAAATTTAAGGAAGTCTGCGAGATTCTTATCAAACACCCCTCAATCTGAACAATAATGATGGTCTAAAAATCCCAAGCATATGGAAGGCACATATTCTACCCATGAAACCTTTCTTCCTAAGAGTTAACTATAAACAAGACTGTAGATAATCCAGAATCCTAAATCTAATATAACAATTGTCATGTTAAAAATAGCACATCATTGTTACTGTAAGAAAATTATCTATAAGAAAGAAAGTTTTTCTCATGTTATCTTAAATAGAATTACCTTTGATGTAGTTTCTAAATAATGAATTTTTAATTTTATCTGTATTTTTTTTCCACTAGAGGTCATGCCAGTAGAATAACCGTGATCAAGTCATTGTTTCTTTAGCTTACTGTGTGAAATGTAACTCAGCTTGTCCTTGTATATTTGTATATACTCCAGATGATGACCTTAATATGAAATCGAAACGTCGGGAAATTAAAATTTCTTTATTACATGGTCGTAAAGTCCATAATTTCTAAAATGAAGGACATTTCTGATAAGAATCTTTGCAAGAACTTGAACACACTAATTCTCAGCATATGTTGATTTAGAAACATTTACCTTATGTTTCTAAAAATATAAATGTAAATGCATTACGGATGAAAGACATTGCAGACAGAGTATCATATTAATGAAAATTTGATGTAATTCAGTGAAGCTAGAGAGACTTTGGGGGATGAAGTGGATAATGAGTTTAGGAACAACATAGCTGTGGAGATTAAGTTGTCACATCAGATAGCTGCACTGTTGAAGAGAATACTAACTTAGAAAAAAAAAGGACATCTTTAGTCTTTGATAAGAACATATCTGGACTACTGTGCATAGATATCACCAGTGTTTCAAGGAGATGGGAAGACAGTTGAAAAGATCCAGAGGTGGGGGACTGGCATTATGGAATTATGCATGTGAGGAGATAGAGGTCTAAAAAGTTTCAGGAACAGACAGATGAGAGGAGATATATGTTAGAAACATACAAGTTTGTATAGATACAAGTAAGATTTTTGCATATGACTGGTGCAATAAGAACTCTGCCCTGGAAACTGGCTGAGGGGGGTGTGGCTAGAAATCATGTGAGGTCCAGGTTCTTCTGATGGTGAGTTAGATGTGTTCAGAGAGTGAGAGATGACATAGCTTTTGAGTATGAGCAACTGAAATGGCCTTCCCATAATGAGTCCTTGAATTCCCTGGAGAAGCATACTTATAATAACAAAAAAAATTGTAAAGTGATAATTTTCATTGTAAAAGGAATTTTTATGTGACACAAAACCAAGAATGGTTGTGAACTACATTAGTACTGTGGGTAGGCTAAAGATTTTTTTTCCTGTTTTTTTATTGTTATATAAGTTTTATTATTATTATTATTTTTTATTTAAAGCAGGGTTTCTGGATTCTATAAAGAAGCGTAAACCCTGCTCTCGATACTAAACATGGAACTTTTTCAAACCACTTCACTAAGTGGTTTGAGTAGTGATCTCACACTTCACTAAATGTGAGATCACCATCACTTAAGTGAGGTAGTGATCTCACACTAAGTGATGAAATTAATGTCCCACTTAAAAGACAATTGCAAACATCCATGTCCACAGCAGGATTTGAACTTGCAGCATGCGTGTTAAGTGAAGAGATGGATATGCTAATCACTCAGCCAATCAGGCTAGTACAGTTTAATTACATCATACTGCACTCAGTCTCTAATAAAAAAAAAAATTAGTATGTTGTTAATGAAACTTCATTGTTAAAATTTTTAATTTATTTTTATTATAACATTATTTTTACATATGTAAGGGCTTTAATTTAATCAGTTTTTTTAGCAAATGTTTTGATTAAAATCATATATTATTATTATTACAGAAAGGAAATTTTGTGTTAACACATAAAATGACAGTAGTGAGAAATTTTGTGTACATCATGAAGTGTCCTCATTACTTTAATTACTGTCCTTTTTCTCTTAGACCCCTTATATTAGATGGGTGTAGCAGAGTGGAGTGACTCCTGCAATGAATCCTTGGACTCCTTAGAGGTGTCAATAATAATATTAAAATGGAGAAGAATTTTTTCCTTACCTCTAAGGCATAACTCTTAAATTATTTCCTTGAAAGTATTCTGTCTTATATCCTCTGCTGACAATATAACCATACATGACTTAGAGGTTTTTGATGTATAGTTCTGCTGTTGTGATTGATTTTATTTTGTTTGATTGATTATATTGATTGATTTGATATAGTGATATAGTTCTGCTTCTTTTAGCAGTTTTTCTAGGTTTCAGTAGAGAAGTAAAAATGATGGAACATTTGTGATCACTTTTGATCACAATAAATCCAAGCTCTCACACAATTGTATGAGAGTTTGAGTTTATTTGGATTTATGGTGAAAGTAACTCAGGCTATGAGGCCAATATAATTTTAAGGATGCTTAATTAGTATTATGTTACTTTATTCGAGCTGTTTTTTATTTAAGGGTAGAACAATAATAATTTTCCTATAGCAGGGAATCTGCTACATTTATTATAATATATGTTTTTGTACCTTTTATTCATTCCTTTATCTTAGTGTATCATCATTATTTGCAGATGGTTTATGAAAAAACTGAAGTGGGAGTTCTTAGAATTTCAAAAATCAACCACAGGAAGATTATTGGAACAAATTACTGCAAGTTATTATTTTAGATTTTTTGGTCATTTGTATGTGTATGTTTAATTCTCTGGGGAACATTGATTACATTTGTGTTTGTGTTTTTCTTTGTATAAAAATACCATATACTTACTTGCATACTTTCCCACCATTCTTTTTGATGGGTATATATATATATATATATATATAGACAGTGCAAGAAATTAAAATCTTTATAAACAAACAGATAACCCTCAGTTCAGTGACAATCTAAACAAGATAGAACAATAACAATAGATTTCAAAATAATGAGCCATGTGCTAGCATAATATAGTACAGTAGATTGCAAGATGTGGAGAAAAAAAAAAAAAGACAAGCAAACATACAAACAAACAAACAAAACTAATGCTGAAGACTGATAAGAATTAGCTTACCAAATTTTTGGTAATGAGTGGCAGTCATTATGATTCAAATTTTGGTGGTATAGTCATGTTTCAGCACTCTCCTTGAACAAGTGTTCAAGTTTGTAATAGCAATGAAGTAGACAAGCTCTCAATCAGAATATTCTGTTGTAGTGTCGATTCTCTATTGTGCAAGATGAGATTTTTCAGGCTTATTATAAGCAATATATGATGGGCATATCGTAACATTCTTGCAGTCTTTCTTTGCAGAAGATCTTGTCTGTCAAAGTAACTACATTCGTAGAGAACCTGCTTCATACACACAGGAGAAGATACTAGATCATGTTTCATGAGGATTTTCAAAATTGGTTCAGAGATACCTGAAGCACAAGGAATTGGAACTCTTTTGATGATGTCTATTATTTGGGACAGATGCCATTCGAATCTTGATGTGTGTGTAGTAGGCAGTGAAGGTTTATTTGTGATAAACAGAGGTGACCAAGAACATCTGCAGGAGAGCAGGATGTCAATGAAGGCTCATTTTCCATCCTTCATTGATGTCCTCGTGGGGAACATGAGAACATTCCACAGGCCACTCACCATCTTGGTCACTCGCTCTGAATCCTCTCCACTGCTTCCTCATCCCCAAGAAACCCAGGGTACCAAACTTGAGCACAGTAATCCAGATGTGGGTGTATCAAGGCCTTATAAAAAGAATATGGAGGTGTAAGCAGTTGATATTAGTCAAAAACAAGGTTAGTGTCTCTTCAAGGTGGGATCAGATGACAGAAACATTATCCACAGATTGTCCAAGATGATGAATTTGGTTTTATGGAGAAGAATATGCTTAAGGTAGAAATTGGTTAACATAGCAAAAAAGGACTTCCCATCAAAGTACCTTTTTGATTTGTTTCTAAAGTTTATTTTTCAGATGAAGTCAAACATTGACTATTTCAGGAAAGAAGTTTTTGATAATAACTGAGGAGTTTCACTGAGGATACTTATAAACAGGCTTGATATCAAAACTGACCCTGATATCAGTAAGCTATAAGGATAAGTTTTAATCTTTGCTCAGAAAATCTAAGGAGTTTTTTAAAATAAAATAAAAATAGAGCAGGAATTGCCAGTTTGAGAGCTTAAAAGTTGGGATAAAAACTTGATTATGTGGAATTTTTTTATTTTTTTTGCAAACCCTAAAAATGAGGGATTCTAACAAAATGAGTATTCATTTATGTTTTCTTAACTTTTTTTTATGTACAGGCCACCTTGGTTTATCGCAAACCAACCTTCACTGACTGCTACATATAGCAAAATTCTGTGTATCATCAATCTCAAAAAATAGACATCATCAAAACCTTGCTAAATTGGGCTAATGAGGCCTAACGAGATTCGCAAACAAGAATTGAATAGCATCCAATGCATTGCGCATCAGAATTGCTTCTTTTCATGGAGGATACAATGCATTTTTGACTCTTGCAAGCCTGTAAGGATATGTGCTTTGCATTATGAGATATTATGGCAATTGATGTAAAGTCATTAGCCTCTCTCTCTCTCTCTATATATATATAAGTAGGCCAGTCACGAAGTTACTTCATGTGCAAACTTTGTTTGCTTACACATGGATAAAGGATGAAGCTAAGAATATAATTTCCTTGGCATGTTTAACTTATGTTATTATATTAAACTAGGGGGGGCTCACTCCCCCTGATGCCTATGGTGCCCAATCCCCTGAGTTCCGGACTGGTAGGCCAGTTCTCCTTGAATTCTGATGACTCGAATTTTGAAAAGTCGAAAGGGGGGGGGGTGTTCTGCCCTTTCTGTTCCACAGTGCAGCAGTTGCAGGGATGAAGGAAGAAGAAAAGAAACTTTTTCTGTTTGTTTCTAGGTGTACTGTGAAAGGATGTTGTGCAGTAGCTGCATGTGTTCCATTGAGCTTCCAACTTGCATTTATTATATTAATTTACTGATACATGCCTTCCACATTATTCTTGGAACATCCTCTACCCTATAGTTAGAACCAAATGTATATATTTTTTCTTATTAGCTTTGATCTCACACTAGACTGCTTAAAATGAACAGCCATCCTATTGCCTATTTCCTGTTATTTTTGACTGCAGCTCATCTGCTATCATTAGCAGTATCTCCAGCCTGGTTGGCCAAGTGGTTAGTGTATCCACTTTCCAGCCATAAGGTTGGAGGTTTGAATCCCGCCATGGATATGGATGTTTCTGATTGTCTATGAAAATACTAGTGCTGGTGGAGAGTAGATGGCATTGGTGTGGATGATGATGTTGGGGTAGTGATGGATTGAGTAGCATAGACAGAGTGATAGAGTAGGTGCCCTCCCTCGATGAGTCTTTGGACTCCTTGGAGGTGTCATGTAATAATAATAATCTCTTCCCTATACTATCTTCTCCATCATCCCTGAAAATAAGCCATTAACATTCTATTCCTGTAACATCATCTGCTGTTATCCAACCTATAACTTTTAGCGAGTGCACTAGCCAGTGCCCAAAACTCCTCTCTTGTTCCTAATACTTCTGGCATTAGTATATAGAAAAACTGCAGCATACCTTTAGGCCCCCAATCATCTTTTTTTTACTGAATTGTGACTACCCTATTCAATACTTTTGCTTGAGAGACTAGATTCCACACTTGATCATTCTCACATTCACTCACCTCAGGGATGCCTTCACACAAACTCACCTGCATCCACCCTCATTGCCTAAGTTTTCCTGAATTTAAAGCTCTCTCTCTCTCCAGACATTATGCCAAAAGAATTTAAATGCAATCCATCTGCTTTATACAAATCCTTCTTTCCATCCAACACAGGCCATAGGTCCACAAACTCTACGTCATTCCTTCTGCACAACCTGTGTATTGATTCATTTACTATCAGCAGCCTCCTTATTTCACCACTAACATAGCATAGTAGGAGACTTACAATCTCCACCTCCTCACTTTTCATTTTTGCTTCGTCCAACAACTCCTTCACATTCTCTCTAATAGAAACTTCTCACCTCTCAGATTATTAGTTCTTACCAAGACATGATGGTACAATATGACAAAATTTCATGCCGGCTGGGGCGTCGCCCGGTTAAACAAGGCCCCCGTTGTTTTCGCCAGGGAACCAGGGTGAACAGCGAAAAGTCAGCTACTGGAACAAATCTGAAAACAAACCCCAACTCAACATCACCAGAGTTAAAGATCGGTACTATCAATGTAAGAAGCCTGAATGGCAAAGAAATGGAGCTAGCTGAGGAATTAGATAAGTACCAGATCAATATAATAGGGGTGACTGAAACAAAAAAGACCAAAGCTGGCGAGATCTTTCTGAGCAATAAATACAAAATGTTATATTCAGGCAATGACAATCAAGGAAAAGAAGGAGTAGCCATAGTATTCAACACAAAATACGAGGCTAATCTTCTTGAATGGCAGTCAGTCTCAAGTAGAGTAATGTGGGCAAATATGAGAATGGGGAACTGGACAATGAGACTTATTTGTGCATATGGTCCCACAGAAGGTTCTACTAAGGTAGAAGTGGAGGAATTTTTTGAGGCTTTAGAAAAAGCAACTGACACAATGAAAAATGAAAAGTTGGTCCTTGTTGAGGATTAAATAGCAGAGTAGGAAATGATTGTGAGACATGCAAAAATATTTTGGGAAAATTTGGAGAAAAGAGCAAAGCTAATAATAATGGCAAATATCTGTTGGATTTCTGCTCAGGACATGGACTGGTTATTACTAACACCATGTTCCAACATAAAAATGTGCACAAATTCACATGGAGAGAAGAGGCTAGGAATAAGAAAAGTCTCATTGACTATGTTATTGTTGATAGTGATGTTTTCTCCCTGGTGCAGGACACCAGAGTGTACAGAGGATTTGAAATTGGAAGTGATCACTATTTAGTCTTGAGCAGGATAAAATTGAATTTCATATTGAAAAGAATGACATGTAAGAAAGTTTTAAAGCGAATAAAAGTTGAGCAGCTCTCAAATGTGAACTGTAGACTAAAATACAGAAAGATTATTGAAAATAAAATAAAAGAGTTTCAGAACAGGAATCAAACCTTGGAGATTCAGTGGCAAACTCTGAAGAAAACATTGATTGATTCTGCCAGAGAGGCATGTGGTGAGGTTGTGTGCAAGGATAAAAAAAATCAGAACTCCCTGGTGGACACAGGAAGTTAAAGAGGCAGTGAAGGAAAAGAAGAAAGCTTATCAAAAGTTTCTGACAAATAAGTCAGCTTGTGCTCTTAGAGAATACAGAGACAAATGTAAGAAAGCTAAACAGTGTGTAAAACTAGCTAAACAGAAGTCATGGGAGGACTTTGGCAAGAATATAGAAAATAAATATCAAGAAGGTGGCAAAATATTCTGGAGGTTGTTGAAGAAGCTTAGGAATGGAGGAAAGAGTGCTGTAAAAGGAGTTAGAGATGATAAAGGTGACATGAAAACAGGAGAAAAAGATATCCTTGAAGTATGGAGTAATTACTTTGAAAAACTGCTAAATGAAACAAGCAGTGATGACAGCATAGTGATAAAAAACACTGACCAGGCATGCAGTCAGGAATACATATCCACATCTGAAGTAGAAAAAGCCATCAATGGCTTGAAATGTGGAAAGGCAGCAGGAGTAGATGATATTCGACCAGAAATGCTGAAGTATGGTGGTATAAAAGTCTTACAGTGGCTGCACTGCATAGTTCAGAAAGCCTGGACAGAGGGACGAATTCCCGATGATTGGAGTAGAACTCTCATAGTACCCATATATAAAAAGGGAAATAAAACTGAATGTGAGAATTACAGAGGTATTTCCCTACTGAGTGTTCCTGGCAAGATCTATGCAAGTATACTTGAGATACGGTTGAGAAGAATTGTGGAAGAAAAGCTTGGTGAAGAACAAGCTGGATTCAGGCCAAATAGAGGCTGTCAGTATCAGATCTTCACTTTACTACAAATAGTCGAGAAAGCATGGGAATATAACAAAGATCTGTATTTAAGTTTTGTCGATTTGGAAAAGGCATATGACAAGGTGCCAAGAGAGAAGCTATTCAATACGCTGCAGTTATATGGTGTCAATGGGGCATTATATCAAGCAATACTTAGTCTTTATTTGAGTTGTAAGTCAGCAGTTAGAATTGAACGAAGTACAGGAAGATGGTTTAATGTTAAATCTGGTGTGAGACAAGGATGTACATTATCCCCTCTGTTATTCATTATCTATATGGATCACATTATGAAGGAAAGTGGTATTAAACCTGATATCTAAATTGGAGATGTTAATGTCAGCTCTTTACTTTATGCAGATGATGCTATACTTCTAAATAAATCTGCTACAAGTCTGCAAGATTCTCTGTCTAAATTGAATAGCTGTTGTAATAGATATGGTATGAAGGTCAGCAATAAAAAGACAAAGACAATGAAAATAGGCAGAATCATTGAAAATGTCAACTGTGTTGTGAATGGAGAACTTGTGGAACAAGTAAAACATTTTTGCTACTTAGGCACAATTTTTACTGAAGATGGTAAATTAAATATAGAAATAGACAACAGAATCAGCAAAGCTGGTATGGTGGGAAGTCAATTGAATAAATTCATATGGAATAAGAGAGAAATTAGTCGGAACGCTAAATTAGCTGTATACAAGACAGTGTTCAAACCAGTTTTAACTTATGGATCTGAGAGCTGGGTCAGAAGTAAAACACTTGACCAAAGACTAGAGACCGCAGATATGAGAGTCCTGAGAAAGATTAGAGGCGTGAACAGATGGCATCAATGGCAATATCATATTAAAAACGAGGATATTAGGAAAGAACTTGACATTGTCAGCATCCAGGAATGCATTAGCAGAGCTAATCTCAGGTGGTATGGTCACTTAAATAGAATGGGAGAGGAAAGATTAGCAAAACAAGTGTTCTCTGCCAGGTTGGCAGGAAAACGACCCAGAGGAAGACCAAGATTTAGGTGGATTGATACGGTACAAAGTGCCTTAGACGATAGAAATATAAGATCTGATAATGTTGGAGTCTTGACAAGTAACAGACTGATTTGGAGGAAAATTGTAGATAGGAAGTTAGTAATGATGTAATTTTTTCATGTAGTACTGTTATATCCTGTACATCCCTTGAGGGTACATGGCAGGAATTTGATGATGACCAAGACAATTAGTTCTTTCATTTTACCTTTATTGCATCTGGATGGCATGACTAATCTCATTAATTTTTGCACCAGAGAAATATGATTTTGTTATACTTTTGTATAACAAACTACTACTCCTGATCATAGAGTCCCTGTACATAATTTTCATCTTACTCCTTTCTCCTGCTAATCTCTTGGTGCTTCCTCAAATTTTCAATTTCGTCCTTTGTCATGTGAAACATAACATATAGGCATGTCGTTTCCTTATTTAGGTCTATTTTGTTCTCCTGTATTTTCACAGCTGCACATTCAAGATTAATTCCAACATTAACTTACTTAAATATAAAGAGACAGCAGACAGGCTTCATTTCGGCAATATAAACATTAATTAAATTAAGGGGATATTAGATCCCACATTGTTTTAAAACCGAATAAGAAACTCAAGGATTGAGTTTCTTATTCGCTTCATTTCGACAGGCTTCATTTCGGCAATATAAACATTAATTAAATTAAGGGGATATTAGATCCCACATTGTTTTAAAACCGAATAAGAAACTCAAGGATTGAGTTTCTTATTCACTTTTAAAACAATGACCAAGGATTGGAATCAGAGAGTTTCATGCCGAATATAGTATAAAAAACTATAAAAGTATCGGCAAATGCTAGCGTGAGCTGAATGCAAGTAGTCCTCTGATTGATCCATCATTGAGCTACTCACTGATGAAGCCTCAAAAAAAGGCTGAAACCTGTCTGAGTAGTGACCTCCCTACCATAATGTAATAACAGCATACATTTCCTAGGAAATGTGTTTTTACATTATGGTAAATAGAAAGAATAGTGATCAGAACTTTCCTCACCTTTGCAATGAGTTGCCAGTGTTTGTACTACATTCTAGGACTACTTGCATTCAGCTCACGCTAGTATTCACCGATACTTTTATAGTTTTTTATACTATATTTGGCATGAAACTCTCTGATTCCAATCCTTGAGTTTCTTATTCGGTTTTAAAACAATGTGGGATCTAATATCCCCATAATTTAATTAATCCAACATTAACGTTTTCTATTATACCATCGATACTTTCTACTCTATTAGATTCACATCATTCTTGCCACTTAATTAGTACTTGCTCTAGAAACACTTAATACACACTCGTTCAATCTATTTCACTCTCCTTTCATAAATCCTTTAATTTTTGTGATGGATACATCACATGCACACTGAAAAAAAAAAAAAAATCACAGAAATTCTTCTTCTCTTCAAGGATTAAACATTTGCCTGTTCTGGCTTCACTAGTCTTTTCCATCCTACAGATTGTCTTCCTCTCTCTTTCCCTTTGGTCTATATCCATCCACTTCTTTCGATAGCTGATATCTTTTGATTTATGTCATAAATATCTGGTTGTTTTCTGATATCTTTATTTCTCATATGGTCCAATTTTGTGCATTCTTTAATTGCTCTTAAAAATCTCATTTCTGCTGTTTGTATTTTACTTTCATCTTTCTTTTTAATGCTCCATATTTTTGAACTATATAGTAGAGTGGGAGTGGCCATTACTTTATAAAATTTTAGTTGAGTTTCTGATCTTTTTTTTTTTTTATTCAGTGTTCCACAGAATCATTCTTTTAATTGTTCCACAGATTTTCTGAAATTTCTCTATTTTTTCATCTATATCTTTATCTTTTAGATATGTTATTATGCAGCCTAAATAATTAAACTCTGTCATCTATTCTATTATTTTATTTTCTATAACTATTTTTGATCTAACATGATCTCAAACTTTCAATACCATGATTTTTGTGTTCTTTTTTGAAAATTTTAAATTTTCCTGTTGGCTTGTTTTGATTAATTTGCAAACTGATTTTTGAGGGTTATCGTCATTGTCATCTTCACTCTTTCACTCTTGTAATATAATCTGATCATCTGCATACAGCATTGTATTGATAACAGTTCTTCTGGTTAAGTAGATACCTTGTTTTATTGTTATTTTCCTTATATTAATAATCTGATCAACACACACATGCATGAGGTGTGACTATTAAATAACAAGACTGGTTGCCAAAATGTGATTTATTATTACAGTTGTATAACTTAATTGTTGTCCCCTTCAACATATACTCCCCTCCTCTATCTATACACTGTTGCATATGAATTTTCCATTGTTGGAAGCATTGCTGCAATTCATCGGGTGTTATCTGCTTCATAGTGCTGCCGTTTTCTCCTTTACCTCATCCACTGACTGAAAATGGGTGCCCTTCAATGCGGATTTCAACTTTGGAAAAAGGTAAAAGTCGCATGGAGCTAAGTCCAGCAAGTAAGGTGGATGGTCCAATGCTTGGATCTTCTTATCAGCCAGATACTACTTTACAGATTGTGCACTGGGTTGTCCTGATGAAGAATCCAAACTTTGTTCTTCCACAGATCGGGTCTCTTCTTCCTTGCTCGTTCTCTCAGCTTGGTCAGAACCTGAAGGTAATAATGTTGAATAACTGTCTGACCCTCTGGTATCCATTCAACCATTACCATGCCATTGATATATAACAAAAAAAAATAAAAAATTTCCTTCAGTTTTGACTTGCTCATTCTTGCTTCTTTCATTCTCGGTGATGTGGAAATTTTCCAGTGCATCGATTGTCTCATCACATGTGATGATCTCAATTTCACAAGGAATTGGAGATTAATGCACTGCTCGAGTTTAATGTCAGACATTATTATGGCAAAGCAACTTCACACATTTTTTTTTATAACTGCCTACAGACTAACTACAAGTGACAGTGAACAATTCTTATCTCAACTGCTTCTAGAACCTTCAAGGTCATTCATGGCGCAGTTGCGTCCCACTGCTACAAGTACACAATTTACAGCGCACCTTGTCTCGTTATTTAATAGTCACACATCGTGTGTGTGTATATATATATATATATATATATAGAACAGAGTTGGGGATAAGCTACATCCCTGTGTGATGCCCTGATTTATTTCAATCTCGTGTGTTAATTTTTTACCCAAACTGTATTTTTGTATCTTTATATAAACTTTATATAGCTTGCATCAAATGTAATGGATATCCTTATTTTTTCATTATATTCCATAGTTTTTCTCTGTGTATTTTTATCAAAAGCTTCCTTGTAATCTCTAAAGACCATATGAGTCTCTGAATTAAATTCTTTCTTTTTTCAATAATTTGTTTTAACACATAACTAGTGTCTACATATGATCTTCCATGTCCGAAACTATTTTGTTTTTCTAAGAGTAGGTTGTTTGCAATATTTCTATGTCTTATATTCAGGATTTAACTTCAAATTTTGTAACCTGTATTTAATAAACTTATTCCTTTCTAATTTCCACAATCACCTCTGTCTTCTTTCTTAAATGTAGGTATATCCTTAGCTTTTAACTCTGCGGAGATTGCGGTCGAAAAAATTGCAGTGTAGGTCGCATGTATCTGAGAGATACATTCATTACTCGTATGTGCTAAAATGCAATAAAACTTAAAAAAAACACTAAATATAATACATGATGGTTTATTTATTTTCAGTTACAATCTATAAATTATTGAACAAAGAGAAAAAAAAGAGAACTAAACCAATACTATACTGCTATCTGAGTTCGTAGTATCTCTCAGATACAATTTACTATATCAAATATCACTTTCACTTTCGCATTTGACTCTATCATTCTCATCATTGGACTCGAGTAACATTCGCTGAATCTCTTCAACATCTGACGGATTATCCAATAAATATATTTTTCCAGCAATTTTCAATGGTAAATTAAAAAAATAAAAACAAAAAAAACTAAACCAATACTATACTGATGTTGGAGTTAACAGTATCTCTCAGATACAGTTTACTATCAAATATCACACACCTTTTCATAACGTGTGTTAAACCAAAACTGACCGCATAAACAGGGTGGAATATCACTCTTAATATATGCATGTGCAGCTAGTCATGACCTCGAAGCTATACACTGGATATGTGTAAGAATATTTATATTAAACAATTTGTTTGTATCTGTCAGATCAGCCATGACTTCCGCAGGGTTAAACAATCTGATGGAACCTCGCAATTCTGCCAACCGTTGTTTATTAATTTTAAGAACCTTTGATGTAAATATTCTTTACCATAGTTCCAAAACTCTGTCTTTATGCTATCTAATCCAGTCGATTTTCCATTTTTTATACCTTTATTGTTCTATATCAGTGTTGATTTCTTCATTATTATTATTATTATTATTAAATTATTTTAATGTTCTATCCATTGTTGCTCTTATTATGTTGATTTTTGTTGCATCTCTTTCTTCGTTGTGTAATTTATTTAATATTTTGTAGGCTACGTACTTGTCTTCCTATGTATGTCTTCTTCTATTTTATTAATCTGTCCCAAGCATCTTGATGAGCTTTCTGTACTATTGTTTTAACTGTATTTCTTTTGTTTCCTTTGTATGTTTATGAAGAAGAGATGTACATGTTTACAGAGGAAGTGCAATATTTTTTAGATTATTATTTAGTAATCTCTGAAATGGAAATACTAGCAAAACGGATAAAGGAAAATAAATAAGAAAACACAAGAAATAGAACAAGTATACAAAGTATATCTGTTATGAGAAGAAAGCATTAGAATGCTATATCAATCATAATTATCAGATTACCTAAAAGAATCCCAAAGTGATTTGTATGCCATTTGTTTTTCTTTAATTGCATTTTTTCTATATCTGTGTTTCAGATTTTTAATGTTTTTCTTTTTTTATATTTTATTTTTCTTTCCAAGGACTTCAAATACTGCATTATGGATTATCTTTATTAAAATTTTCCATATCTTCACTGATATGGGAGCAATGATGTTTTTGCCACCATCATTCTATCACGCATTGGCATCATACCGACAATATCATACTTAAAAAAAAAAAAAAAATGTTTACTTAAACTAAATAACTCGGTGTGACACCTATGTAACACAAAAACTCAATGAGTTAACCTATTATTAACTAAAGCATGAAAAAATGACATCTTTTGGCAGCAGTAATAACAACACTTTTAACAAGAACATTTTAACTGCTTTTTTTCTCCCTTCCTGTTTTGATGATTCCAAACACGAGAAGTTGTTCACCCTGTAGCCCACCAGTACTATTAAGCAGAAAGTAGATGCTTGTTACTATTTGATTTAATAGGCTGCAGATTGTATGTTTTAGGAAAACATCAAGAAAAGAGGCTGATCTACCTACCTATCCTAGAAGTTCATTTGTGCAGTGCAGGGTTTGTCAAATAAAAAGAGTGCAGTGTATTGTCATTAGTCAAACTCTAGACTGGATTTGGTGTCAACCAGAGAACATTGATATGAAGAAAGAAGTTAGATGAAAGAATGGAGTATTTTAGAATAAATGAAGAAGTGGAGAAATATCATCACCAGGAGATGTTTATTATTAAATCATCCTGTAAACTCTCCACATCACCGTATTCACTATTGCTCTGTCTAATTTTGTATCATCAGTAAACAGCTGAATATTTCAAAGATAATAAGCCGAAAGGCTATTTTACCAGTGAATTTGTTAATTAAGAGGGAGATGTTAAATCCTGTTTTATTTTATAGCCGGGTACGAAACTTGGGTCGAAATCCATCGACATCCATAGAATTTCAATGCTGAAAAAACTATCGGCGGAACCAAGTGTAAATGATCACTTGGATAGTACAACACCAGGGCAACTCCATGCAAAGGTGGAGCAAGATCCCTCACTAACTTTAATATTCTTTCATAATGTAAAACTCAGCTCCTAAGAGATGTATATATATTGTTTTACATTATGAGAAGAGGTCACTACCCAGATCGGTTTCAACCTTTTTTGAGGTCTCATCATGAGTAGGTAGACCTGGAATATCAAGGTTTTAAGTGAACAGAAACTTGCATACCTCTACTATCGAAGAGGTTTTACATTATGAAAGAATATTAAAGTTAGTGAGTGAGCTTGCTCCACCTTTGCATGGAGTTGCCCTGGTGTTGTACTATCCAAGTGATCATTTACACTTGGTTCTGCCGATAGTTTTTTCGGCATTGAAACTCTATGGATGTCGATGGATTTCGACCCAAGTTTCGTACCCGGCTATAAAATATAACGGGATTTAACATCTCCCTCTTAATTAACTGAATATTTCATTTCAAATTATCTCCTATATCATTTATGTACAAATTAAACTGTGAAAATAAACTAAAATCTTTTGAAATATGGATCTTCAGAAGAATCCTGAAGAGTCCCATGGACTGCCAAAAAAAAATTAATTTAGGGATATTAGAGATGATTGGAGAAGATAGGACTCTGTTGAAAACCTTTAAGAAAAAGAAAACCACATACTTTGGATGCATACTAAGGCATGAATCCCTACAAAAAGCACTTCTAGAAGGAATGATACAAGGAAAAGAAGAGGAAGACAAAGAATAGATTGGATGGGAAATATTAAGTACTGGACCTTTTTTATCTTATGAGGAATGTAGAAGAGAAGCACAAAACCGTACATGGTGGAAGCTCATGGTAGTAAACCTTCTGGAAGGAGATGACATCTGCCGAGATGACAAGACAAATGAAACAGTAGTGGTCCTAGCACTGAACCTACAGCACACCACTAGTCATCAGCTTTTGGATTCTGCTCCTCTGTATACTACTTTTTGATATCTGTCCAGCAGCCACACTCTCATTACATTATTATTAACTTATAATATGATGGTGGTCTGAAAAGTTCTTGGGGTAACAATAAAAAAACAAATTTATAATTTCAAAATTATTTTTTAACATAATCTACCTTAAGACTAATACTTTTATTCCAGCGATGCTCCAGCACTATTATTCCGTCCCTGTAGTGGTTCTAAATAAGATCTGCAAAATTCTCCTCTAGAGCTGCAATCACCTCTTGATTCAAAGAAAAATGCTGACCAGCAAGGAAAAGTTTTAGTTTTGGGAAGAAATAGAAGTCAGAGGTAGCCAAATCTGAGGAATAGGGTGGATGTTCCAACAATTCATAGTGCAGATCCCTTAATTTTCCCATTGCCAAAGCACCTTTGTGGGCAGGTGCATTGTGCTGATGAAAGATGATTTTTTCTCTTCTGCAAACTGTGTCTTTTCTCATGTCTAGTGAGATTTTTTCGTCTAGTCTGGTTAAAAGATTGGAATAATATTTTATTCTAATTAAAGGTTCACCTAAGGTTATTATCCTTATATGTTTTACCCTTTCCAAGATAATTAATAAACAAAATGCCTTTAGCATCCCAAAACATTGATGCCATGACCTTTCCTGCTGATGGAACCGACTTTGTCTTCTTTGGCGCTGAACAACTGGCCTCTATCCACTGTTTTGACTGCTGTTTGGATTCTGGTGTGTAATGGTGAATCCAAGACTCATCCATAGTAATAAATTGATGCACGAAATCAGTTTTATTCTTGTTAAAATGCTCCAAGCACTTTTCAGAGATTTCCATGCGAGTGCATTTTTGATCTGCTATGAGCAAGCCAGCACCCATCTTGCACAAAGCTTTTTCATTTTCAATTCTTCATGCAAAATATATCCTACACGTTCTTTTGAAATGCCAGTCATCTCAATACCATATCGTGCCCATAAACTTTTATCAACTTCGAATGAATTTCTTTTGCTGTTAAGCTTTCTTTTACAAAGAATTTTATAACCGCATGATACATAATTTTATCCATTTCAAGGAATACAGACAAACACAATTTTTCTTCAGGCAGCTGTATAAAACAAACTACTTGATAGAATGACTTGCAATTTCACATGAATGCTTATGACATATGTACCAACTTAGAAAAAAAAAAAATCGTGCCGATAGTGTTGCCATGGTGCTCTGAAAAGTTCTCAGGTCGAGGCTGAGAATTTTTCAGAGCACCATCATAAACACATTATTGTTTCTTCTAGATGACTGGCTGGAAACAGTATATTGAACCCAAAACTTAATTTTGAGAAATTTACACATTGAGTATTAAGAAATACTTTTTAAGTTAATCTTTTTAAGCATTGCTGAGAACAAAAGTAATAGAGAATTTTGAAAAAAAATTGTATGATATAAATTCTTTCCTCTTTTTTAGTAAAGAGTATTTCCACTAAATCAAGAGGGTCAACCTCTTGATTCTGTGAGATAACTTGTTTTGATGTCTGTTTTATCCATCAAACATTTATGTCAACTGCTCTCATTCTGACATCACATCATTTCCAACAACCTCCTCTCACAGAAGGAAGAGGGTCAACATCTGACACTCTTGGTTCTGTGAGAGAGAGGCTGTTGGAAATGATCTGATATTTAATAAAAATTTTTTAAATCTGTTTCAGGATTAAAATGCTTCACTTATCCATGCACTTACATTATCAGGCACACATTCACTTGAACAAATAATAAACAAAGAGTAAAGTAAATCCACCACAGCATCCTTACTACCTTCTAGAACAGTGGTTCTTAACCAGTGTTCCGCCGGTGAAAGATGTCACGTGACACAGTGAAAAAATATTTTGAAAAGACTGTTAAAATTTCTGATAAGGCGCAACTTGCATCATATAAGGTAAGCTGAATTAATTGCTGTAAAATTAAAGCCACATACCATAGCAGAGTCTTCTTTTATTTTACCAGCATGTTGTGAAATAGAAAACGTTATGTTTGGCGACGAAGCAAAAAAGGAAATTGAGAAAATTCCTCATTTGGACAATAAATAAAAAATAAAATTAAAGATATGTCAGATGATATTGCGAAAACAGTTACCAATAAACTTTCCAAACAACAATTTTGCTTTACAAATTGACGAGTCCACTGACATTGGGGGTAAAGCTCATATACTAGGATTCGTTTCATTTGCATTAATGAAAACGAAATAGTGAATGTTTCATTTTCTTTAAAAAGTAAGTTCTCTGCTGCATAGAACTTACCGAACATACAACAAGATATTTTTTGACTCTATTACATCTTATTTAGAAAATTTTACAGTTTCATGGGAGCTGTGTGTAGGAATTTGTACAGACGGTGCTCCATCGATATCATAGGATTTGTTACCCTTGCAAAGAAAATAAACCCAAATATTATATCTACGCACTGCTTTTCATATAGAGAATCCCTAGTTTCAAAAACAAAAAGCTTTGCATATCTATGGAAGCTAAGCATGAATCTTTGCTCTTGCACAATGAAAT